>NW_019417028.1:4141276-4192350 GCF_000390285.2 Anoplophora glabripennis
AGTCGCCACAGGGAATCTGGTAAACGCCTTGACCTTCGAGTGGAATCTTCGTCTTCGCTGATGGAAGAATGTTGCCAATTTTCCTGTCGGTATTGAAGACAGTTTCAATTTTATGTTTCTTCAGTACTTTGCTGATTTTGTCAGTGGTTCCTTTTATATATGGAAGGAGTGCTTTGGCAACTGGTTTATCTTCTTCGGTCCGTTCTCTATTGTGGCGTGGTCTTAATGCTCTCTTGATGTTGTTATCCGAGAAACCATTTTGTTGAAGAGCTTTTTTAACTTTTTCGATTTCTTCTGTTTTGTGTTCGTTGTCAGTCAGCCTTTCTGATCGTGTTATTAGAGTTTTCAAAACAGAATTTAGTTGTGATGGATGGTGATGGGACTCGGCATGCAGGTAGCGATCCGTGTGTGTGGGTTTTCTATACACCGTGTAGCCTAAACCTCCGGTTCTATTTTTGATTATGGATACGTCTAGAAATGGCAACTTGTTATTTTCTTCGATTTCCATGGTGAACTGAATTTTGTGATGTATACTGTTGAGATGTGTTAGGAAGCCATTCAGTTTTTCTTTGCCGTGCGTCCAAATAACGAAGGTGTCGTCGACGTATCGTAGCCACATTTCTGGTTTATATTCGGCGGATTTGATCGCTCGTTCTTCCAGATCCTCCATAAATAGGTTGGCGATTACTGGTGACAGTGGTGATCCCATGGGTGCTCCTTCTATTTGTTTGTATCTCTGGTCTTTATAGATGAAATATGTGTTATTGAGGCAGTGTTTTATCAGGTCCACTAAATCTTTTCTCAGATGGTATTTCTGGACTATTAAGTCGAGTGCTTCTTCTATTGGTATATTTGTGAAGAGGGATACAACATCGAAGCTCACCAGCAGGTGTCCTGGGTCCACTCTTACGTTTCTTATGCGTTCGATGAAGTGACTGGCGTTCTTGACGTAAGATTTCGCTTCTTCGGCATAAGGCTGTAATTGTTTAGCCAGGAATCTTGCCAGCTGCTGTAATGGTGATCCAATTGAACTCACAATGGGTCTTAATGGTACTCCTGCCTTGTGAATTTTAGGTAGACCGTACAGTTTTGGGCATCTTGAAGACTTTTCTCTTGGGATAAGTTGGAGCTGTTCTTCTTGGCTAATGTTGGAGGCTTTGATCTTAGCTTTTGTTGTCTTCTCTAAATATGTAGTAGGATCCGTAGAAATGGGTTGGTATGTTGGCTCATTTAGTAGGGTTTCTATCTTCTTATCATATTCTTCAATATCCATTACTACAGTTGTATTTCCCTTGTCTGCTGGGAGTACGATTATATCCCTGTTTTTTTGGAGATTACGTAGTGCTTGCGATTCTTCGTACGTTAAATTCTTTTTTGGAGGTCTTGCTCTTCTTAGGATGTGGGATACGTCTTGGCGGATAGCTTCGGCGGTGTTGGCTTCTATATTTGTAATAGATGCTTCTACTCCACATATGATGTTTTCTACTGGTATATGTGTCGGTGTTACAGCGTAGTTGAAGCCCTTCGCTAGAACACTGGTTGTTGCCTCGTCAAGGGTTATCTTAGAGAGGTTGCAGACCACTCTTGAAGGATCTAATAATATATAAAGCAGCAGAGCAGGTAAACACCAGTTCACAACGTATTACACGAAGTAGAACAAAGAAGACTTGAAAATGGCAAGTGTGATCTTGCCGAAACGTCGTCCAGAACACGATTCTATCCAGAACACGATTCTATCCAGAATCAAGAAAACCATACGCGGAGAGGAACCCGGAAACATCTTGACAACACATATAATATCCGCGGAAATCTGAAGTTCAACATATATATATATATATATATATCGTTCTACCATTTTGAATTGTGAATCATTCCGCCATAATTCTCAGTAGTTTCCTGCATAATACATAAATTGTAATATTTTAGCAATAAGTTATCTGGAAACAAAATTTATGTTTCCATTTCGACGCTTTTGCTATAAATGGTTATATAGACTGTATCCATAAGTAATTTCTACCTTATCTGTATTCTTTGTTTATAAATCATTTGAGCCAAAAAGAACATATTATAAAACCATTTCATACAAATTGGCAACAAAACCCGAAAAACTGAATCGCATGTATCAATTTCTATAAGATACCACTTTCCACAACAAGTTGAATCGACACTTCTTTATCTCTAGCTGTTGAAAAATGTGGGAACTACTTCCAACAAGCGCAACGTTTATTAGAATTCCGCAATTTTCGCCCTTTGTTAAAAAAAAACTGACTGTATATGTTTATGTTTTTTATTCTTAATATTAAGTCTATTTCCGAAATTTGAACGTAAATTATTACATTTTCGTAAGTTCCTGGACTTGACCAATACATAAATTTTCCTCATAGTTTCTAGATTCACCTGTCTCTTTATTATTGTCATACCTACGAAGAAAACGTATCTACACTCGTACCAACGCTGTTCTGTTAAATAAATATTGTGCTAGGCACCCACCAGACTTTTAGAGAAGCAATCTTGAAAAGCTGGCAATTTTGCCATTCCTGTACTTCCTCCATTGTGTCAATATATTTATCGGGCGGCCGTGTTAACACAAAGCTACAATAGAGACCGACTTGATCGATATAGTGTAGTTCCATACTACTGGGAACGGATTATCCCGGTTTAGAGAATATACATTGTTTCCTGGTAAGAGCTTAGATGAATAAAATTTTGTTCTGTACCTCAAGTGTATTGAGAGGAACTGAATCGATTTCATTCAATTCAGTATAATTAATTTGATATTGTATTCTTAAGAGAAAAGATTTTTTTGTCATGTGAAGCCATTGGCGTAGATTTGGATAGTAATATTTTTTAAATAAGAAACTTTAGACTCTTTCGAATGTAGAGGTTATTATCAATTTCCCGAGAATTTTTATGAAAGGAAAAAAGGAACATAAAAATGTAAAATTTTGACTTTTGAGATAAAAAATTAAAAATGTTTTCAGATAAGTAATATTTGCATACTTTGAATAATCCATTAAAGATTATGAAACAAAAAGCAAATAATATTACTGTGTTGTGGACATTAAGAGAGCATCACATTTTTTAAAAGCTTTATAACTATGTATTGCATTCTCTGTTTTTTTTTTTCATTTAGTTTAATTAATAACCTTGTACCTACTACTATTTATTATTGATAAATTTCTCGATATAATAGATTCATTTCATTATTCGCTATTAAGTCCGTGCGACTGATATATAAAAATTAATTATTAATACGTTGCTATTGAGATTCTATTTTTAAAATTAATAAATCCAATGTCAGTGTCAAATATTTATCACAATCATATTTGTGGAGTCAGAATTATTGGAATTTAATAAAAAATATTATAAACATAGTTAGTTAAAGAACGATAACTCTCGCATCTTTAAAAATATGGTCCTTAGAAAGATAGCAGGTAAATATGGAATATCTACTTCTGCATATTAGCAGATATCTCCCACATCACTGTCGTTTATTTTATGAAAGTCATCCGTTCTGCATGCCCTGACATTGCCAAAAATTGCTAGAACTTAAAATTAGAAAATACAGACACAAATAAGTTTGCGTCTGAGCTGCCCCGCCCCCAAAATTGATAAAGAATTAATACACTACAACTAATATAATAATTCA
Source organism: Anoplophora glabripennis (assembly GCF_000390285.2). Lineage (NCBI taxonomy): Eukaryota > Metazoa > Arthropoda > Insecta > Coleoptera > Cerambycidae > Anoplophora > Anoplophora glabripennis. The sequence continues at coordinate 4,144,926 of NW_019417028.1, forward strand.
CCGACTACCTGGATCTCTGCAGCCTTTCTTGCCCTCTACTTTGTACGCATAAACGTCACAACGACCATTAGTACTCGGCAATGAAATGGATATTCGCTTCAAAGAGGTCCCCGGGGTCTCGAGACGGCTTCTGCAGCGGCCGTCTCTATTCCAAGAAGCGCTAAACGGCGGATTTATTGGAGCAATTTATCGCACAACCGCGTCTTGTAAACTTCTAATGAACTGTTTGGCCCACTTCGCGGAACGAGTGGAAAAAATTCAACCGGGATAAGTGAACGATTAACTGGGACATCTGTGGTGTTGGGCTGTTGAGGAATTTGATGTAGCTTTTAACGCTTTTTTCTTAAAATGTTTAAGGTCACGTGATAGGTGACTCAACTATTGTTTGTTACGCTTTTTTTGACTAATATCAAATTAGGAACAATAAGATTGAAATGTGATGTTTTATTTAAAAATATCCTGTCTGGGTCGTAATGCTCTCCGTGTTCTCACAGTTACCGTTTCAAAAGTTTAATTGCTGCCAAATTTGATCACCAGAGTATGCCTTCAAAAATAAAAAAGGGTCCACATGTACTTCATAAGGGAGCGCACAAATAAAAGTAGTTCCCTTAGGAAGCATACGCCCAGTTGAACAATGGCAAACGGCACACAAACAGCCGCACTGGTCAACCGGCCATAAATTTCAGTTGTTGACAAATTGCCTAGCAGTGCAGTGCAGCAATGCCGAGCAGTAATATATTTTATTGAAAATGTAAATGTTTTTTTGATATGTCATAATCAAAATTTACCATCAATATAATAAAATTGTTTAAGGACATAAATTAAAACATATAATAGAAATTTTCTACACATTAGATAAAAATTATTATTATTGTTAACCTTTAACAGAAAACCTTTTTAGGGACGCCTATGAAACTAATTCAATTTTATTGCTAGGCGTTTTTATACATGTTCAACTGACTTCGGAAAAACTGTACCCAGTTTGCATTATTGTTTCGATCCCGCAAAAGGGCACCGTTAAACGAACCGCTTGAACCGCCCAACACCTCCTTGTCCTGTCCATCAATTACCCGAAACGTCAACGCGGGGCTTAGAACGGCAACCGTTCAATTAACCCGAATCGTTGCGGGGCCGTTTATTTTATTATTTATATCAAACATAATCGACGGTAATTATTGACGACTTCCGGGAGAGGAGGTTCGCGCGGCCAGCGGCACCGGAAGCGTTTTTTTTTAATCGGCTGCAGTTTATTCCAGACACGGACCAGTTTACGGTTCAACGTTTGTGTCAATGAATAATCGTCCATTCATTACGATCGGATGAATGTGGAGGATACGGATACATTGAAGTGTTAACTATGATACTATAAGGTATAGAAACGCACACGTACAGCTGCGGACAAAAAAGGGATTACCTTGTGTGATAAAGATGTAAAACTGCCTCCTATAGGAAGTGCTGATAACTAGCGAAAAAACATAAATTGCAAATACCTGAAGAATATCAGATTTAGAGGAAAATAAATAAGAAGTGGCTGAAGTTGAATTGAATTCTTTGCACCAAAGTCGATATAGAAAAAAGGAAACATAAAGTACTATTTTCAATACTTAGCATTCAGCTACAGTTTTTTTGCGGTGGCAGTGGCTACTTTATTTGTTATTTTTTCATTTGGAATAATTTTTTATTTATTTTTTATTTATTTGCTGTGAATCTAGACAAAATTAAAGTTAACTTTGTATATGATATTGCATATAATAAATGATAATCGATATTCATATCAGTCGACCAAGAAAATTTTTGCGACTTCCTAGAAAATAGCTTTGATCCAAAACATTCATCTAAAAGAATTCTAGGACTTTTTTAAAACAATAACGGATCCATGAAAACGTGTTTTTCATTAACTCTTTTTTTCTGCTACGTGCTGTTATTTTGATTTTTTTTTTTTTTTGAGAATATATTTCTTTTCTGCAAACATTTTTGCGTGGAATTTGACAACATAGTGAGATATAAACATTATTTACCTCTATCCATTTTTTGTATATCGAAGCTGGGAATTTAAGGGTAGTTATTTTCAACTGTTAATGTCTACAAAACAGTTTGAACACCACATAGAAAAAAAACATATACGGAAAAGCAATTAACATCAAAGCAATGGTATGATTCTGAAAAAATATCATATCTTCCAATATATAAATTGATTATTATTCATTCACATGAGCAAAGGAAAAACATGTTTACCATCAAAATTTTTCTTAGTAGTTTGTTTTATTATCTAGTAAAATTCTTGGAGAACTTCTTTAGCCGTAAATAACTACAAAGTCCCAATTTGTTTAATTTACCAGTTCAAAAAATGTATAGCTCTTTAAAAAAGTCTCTATGTTGCTGTGATATCAATTATTAGAGTTTTAATTTAATCGTAAAAATTATAATTTTATTTTCGATTCATGTAAACATGATGGAATTTTTTATCACTACAGTTATATTGTATCATGATTTCAATCTGGGATTTCCCTGAATTCTATAATTTTTAATTGTTTGCTATTATCAGAAAGGTGTTCCTGTATTATTGAAAATAACGGCTTTTGATTAAGTATGATAAATGGTCTTTCAACAGCAAATTTCTCCTCAAAGTTAAATTACTCTGTCTAATTTTCCAACTTGTCGCATAGACGTGATTCACGCTCTTTCAGCTTCAACTTGACCTTGCATTGTGTGTGCTTTGTGGACAATAACACTCAAGTCGTTATTATTATTTAAACAAATAATAAACATCGGCAAGGTTTGTTCAACTTTGCGTAACCGGCTGTCAAGCGAATCGCTTTGAGTCATTTTCTTGATTATCAGTATTTATTTTTACTCGGTGATCGATTTTTAATCCGACAGATGCGGTGGAATATTATTAATTTGGAGAAATCGCGAAGATTAACACGGACACGCGTGTGTTTGTGTATTTCAGTAGTTTTTCTCGAATAACTCGGAAAATAGACATTCTATGAAAAAAAACCTCATGCAGAAAATGAAGCTTATAGAAAACGAAAAAGATTGAGTTATTTTTTCATTTATGTAGGTGCAATAGGTGCTGAGATACGGCTGGTTGAAGATAATTTCATGTTCACCAGAAACTAAATTGAAAGCGTTTAACGTAAAATAACTAAAAAATTATAGTTTTCAAGAAAAATGTCCGGAATATCTTTTAAAGTACTTTAAAAAACCTTTAAAATGAACTTGACTTTAAGTGATTAGCATAAAAATTAACAGAGTTATGATCAAAATAAAACTGTTAATTCGCTTTTTCCTAAAATAAATTTACATTTTTTATGTGCTAACAATATATTATACAAGTTTAAGCGGTTAGAACGCATATTTTTCAAAATATTAGTTTTGATTGAAATTTTTTTTTAATTCCAAAAAAATAACATGATTTTGAAAATAACTTTAAAAATAAAAAAGATTCGAAAAATATCGAAGAGTACAAAAGTTTAGATTCTTTTTCACATAATATTTTGGTTTTCTTTTTATTTGTGTAGGAATTTGTAGTTGAGGGCGAAGGTCATGTTTTTTAAACCCTTTAACCTTAAAAATCTCAAAAATACGCATTAAAAAATATTCAATTTTACATACTTTTAGCTGTCGAAATTTTTCATAAAATCGTTTTTGGATCGTCTTAATAGCTTTAAAATTAAGAAAGTTATAATTAAAAAACCAATGGTACCTTACCGCTTCAATTTTTGGAGCATATCAATATTTTGGTTATCCACAACTTTTGAGCATGCATATATAAATTATAAATTTGTATATATATATATTTGAAAATTTGAAATTATGACTGCATGAAAAAAATATTAAGAAATAATTAATTTGAATATTGCATAAATTAAAGTAAATCGAAAGAAAGAACGTTATTTCGAAAAAAGGATTCATTCATTTTAAATAATTTAAAAGCCATTTTTTTGTATTTTGTCTTTGGGGGTGGTTTTTAACCAGGTAAAATAAATTAATTTATCCTGTTTGTACTATCAAATAATTTCAAACTGTTAAAAACTATTTTTTTCAATATTTTGTTATTAGGGGTAGTTTTTTAAGGGTTGAAATATAGTAATAAATTATTTCTATGTATAATATACGCGCTATAAAAATATTTTAAGTTCAAAGAAACTTAATTTTATATTTTTATCATTAAGGGTGGTTTTTAAGGGTTGAAACTTTGTAAAAATAACGTAAATTATAACCTACAATATAAATCAATATCTATTCTATGTATTAAGATACGATTTCAGTCTATATAACACCAATTTTTATATTTATTCAGTTTTATAGCATAAGGGGTGATTTTCATCCCCTAAAAATAAGAAGCGCATATGAAGCATATAATTTTTCATCTACATGGTGTATAATTAAGCTTAATTCCAAATTTTCACAAAAATCGGATCTATCCGAAAGTATTCGGAGGTGTTACCCTATTTTTCTCTTCGTTCCCTGGATTATTATTAGTTCACGTATTTGGCGTATTAAAAACAAATACATTTTGAATCCAACATATCAAGTTGCCAATGATCACTAATTCAACTACCAATAAATCGGCATGCTGTGGTAAATTTGAAGCCATCGAGTAGGCTTATGAGTATTTAGTGGCTTTGGGGATTATACGAGTACAATATTTGTACAGCCAGATTGAGGTCGTATAGCATTTATCGACTGCTATGTGTGCTCAGGATTCCCAAGTTTCATAATGCCTTAAAGCAGAGAAATAATAGCATTAGTTAGTTCTCTTCCCCTCAGCTTTATCCTAGAAGTGATTTTAGAATTAACAGACAATAAAACTAGATTACAGTTTTCTTGACAGTACGTATAGAATATAAAAATTGAATTAAATTATTGTTTTTGGACTGCTTTGGTTAATAGTACTGTTTTGATATTTAATCTTCAAGGATTAAGGTCCTTTTTTTTAATTAAACCGTTTTGTTTCATTTTTTTTATTGATTTCAATGTACTTTACCTCCGCCATTATTTTTTTCATATAGAAGTTCTAGGATAAACTTGGGACTTTTATCAATTCAGTTTTTTAAATTCTGGGTATTTTAAACAACATTCTTTAGGGGCATTTTTTTCCAGCATCTGGCAACACTCCTCTTAAACTATATAGTGACTTTGCGTGAACTTTTAAATATATAGAAAGCTGAATAAAATATTAGCCTAAGTTGACTTAACCCAGATAGCCTAATTTTGCTAAGGACCTATCTACCGCAGGAACGACACCGTAGATTTTACGTAGGATCGCAGGACCTTAACTTGTCGCCCAAGGCGTTCTATCAGCGTCCCACCGAGAGTATATTTTCCCATCTACACCGAACCCTACTTTAGCCGTCAAGTTGTTTTAGTATTAGTACGCTACACTTGACGGACAATCGAGTTAACAAATTCACAAACCAATTACCTCGCTATCCGTTCAGTCCGGGGGTAATATCGTTAGTTGGCGATTATTCATGCTTCCAGTTCTTCGGAGAGTAGCCGGGATCGGTGTTGGGGGCAATTTGGTACAGTTGCCACAGGAGAAAGTGACTGATGTCAAGCTCGTTGCTGGTGATATTATTTCATTTACTTGTTACAGAGTTTAGTAAAATCTAACCTTTCCGCATTAGTGTAAAATAAATATTATTCCCATATAAGCGTGTGGTGATTTGCCAGACTTGCGCAAGCCCTTATTGCCCTTGCTCATAAGGGCTTATTTCAATCAGTTGTAATAAATATAATGTAGAAACGTTTTCTAAAGTACAGAAGAGACTATGATTGTTTGAACAGTCGTTAGTACAATATAAAAGACAATTTTTTACATATTACAATCTGAACTTGAAAAAAATGAATTTTGTCTCATCATTTTGGGATACAGTGTATTCATTTTAAACTAAAAATGAAGTACTTACGCATCAGACCGTGAAATAAATTTCATAATTTAATTTTAATATATTTCCAGCAGTAATTAATGCAAAAAGTAAGTGTTTTAAACACGCGACGTGAAAATTGATTTATGTACAACACATAAAGTGCTAAAAACACGTTACATACAGCAATGGTATAATAATAATTAAATTCTAAAAATAAACGTCTACAATTGTAAGACAGTGGCTCATATTAGTTACTATCCCTTCCAGTAAATTCTGCTACAATCAAATAAGACTACATTAGGATTGGAAAAGTACCAGTGCCGCTAAGCACACACAGAGTGTGCCTATTTCGAGTGGCTCCATTGGGACTTCGGTTATTTTAAGAGATACAAAGTCGGTTGTATGGCAAAGTTGCAAAATTTGACTTACTTTTTTTAGTTTTGAGGTTAGCGATGAAAAACTGAACGTTTTGAATTGCGTTTTTGTTATTTTTTTGTTGCAAAACAGGAAGGGGTAAACTTTTCAAACTCTTACATTGTTAAGATACCTTTTGTGGAGAATTCATATGACTGAACGAAAAAATAGGTTAGTAACTGATTTATAGATGAACCAATAAGCTGGCCAGACCATAAAAATTTAAGTTTTGGCCTAGGTATATATATTCAATGTTTTCTTCGATCTTAATATGTAATTTCGATTTCTTGTCTGGAAATAGGTTCGTAAAAATGCATTTTGTCGTGAGATCGACGGGAAAGGTGCTAGTAAATTTTGTTTTATCTGGTTCTGTATTATCTCTCGTATGTCTTCTTTAATTTTATTAAAATTATTGAATTGGTTACTATTTTAAGAATAATTATAGCATTTCTTTAAAAAAATACAGTTTAGAAATTATGCCCTACTAAGTTTGAATTATATTTTTTTTTTCTATGGATCATGAGCCATATTGTTCCCTGTTGAAAATATATCGTTTTCGTGTAGAATACAATCAATTGACTACTAAATTAAATAGCTCTGATTAGGCTATACCACATTCAGTAACACAGTCATATCTGGAGTCACTATGACGTCATTTTATAACATTATTACCGTTAAAGTGACTCCCAAATATAAAATGTATAAATATACGGCTGTTATTCTCTTATACAAGTAAATTTATCACATAAATCGGATGTTGTTTACAATCTGGTGATTTTCCACACTATATTTTGATTTTATTACAAGGTAATTTACTTTACAACACAATGGAAGAGCTCGCTAGAATATTAAATAATTTTACATGAGCTAAACGTTAAACGTTAATTTTCTCTAAAACAGTGATTAAAGGGCTTGTTGTATTAAACATAAGTTTGCAATAAAAACCTTTCATTTTCAAACCTTTCACCTTTCAAAAGCCAACTTATTCTAAGTAAATTGTATTTATACAAATTAATCTCTTTTAACTTTACCGGAATTAAAATTTGTTAAGTGTATCCTCATTTGTTCAGTAGTTTTCATGTGAGATATTATACGACAGTAAACACATTAAATAACAGTGTTTTGAAGTTGTAAAAAAAAGTTGAAAGGGTTTATAAAAGGACTTCGCAGTAAACTAAACTAATGAACTGGTTTTGTCTCAAATGCTATATTATGTCCCACGCGAATTCAACTGTCACAATTTGTTGGAAAATAATGCTGTATTTCGTAATTTAAAACTAACTCTATTATTCTTAAAAAGGATTTTTTTAAAATTAAATTTTTAAACTGTGGCCTTCTGACAAAGTAATCTAAATGATCCTGATTGAAAGCAATGTAAAAATTAGTAATGTATTTTAAAAGCTGATATGTCATATTATTTTTAAAATGAACGTAATAGGAATACTTACATACGATCGAAATCGAGTAGAATAAATGGATAAGGCAAACATTTTATTTCTAAAGTTATCTTGCACCTACTGTTTTTCAAAAATGATAAACAAATTCTCGGAAATCTATCAAGTTTTATTAATTAATAAATTTCCTCAGAAAAAGTCTACACCTTCATATAACACCAAGGCAATTTTACGATTGGCAGATGAGTCCTATCCAGGAAGCTTTTATAATTTAAATTTCTTCCAAGTATTACGCTCTCAAACAGCATGAGACATTAAAACAAGTAGTTTATCTTTTGTCAACAAAAGTAAGCAATTGGCTTGTTAATTATTAATTAAAGTTTCCCGGTAATGAAGCACTGTAAATATCAGAATTAACAATTCCTTTGAAGTAATTAAGTAATAATATAATTTAACAAGGGATATAGAAATTGAAGAAATTAAGACAATTTTCGCTTCCAAATTTGAAAGATGAGTTGTATAAAATATTTTGATACTGTATACGAAAAATACCCTATATTAAATGCTGAAAAAAGATTGGGTATTTTTAAGACATTATTAAGAGTTGAATATGACCTCTGACTGATAGATTCTATTAGAGGTGCATGTTAAAAAAAAAAATGTTTAAAAAAAAATAAATGCGTGAGCAGGGGTGGCGGAGGGTTGATTTGGAGGGGTTGAATAGTTGTGAAAAATTGTATCATTGGGATTTCCGGCGAAAGTTGACGTCAAACATAAAAGTATCCAATGCAAAAGTTACAGATTATGCAAAAATCTACAACATTTGTCGATGCCACTTTTTAAGGTAACCTCAAAATTTCCGAGAAAAATGCGAAAGGTTATCTTAAAAAGTGACGTCTACGAAAGTTGTAGATTTTTGCATGATCGGGATCTGGATACTTTTTTGTTTGATGTCAACTTTCGCCAGAAATCCCAATTATACAATTTTTCACAAATCTTCAACCCCCCAAATCAACCCTCCGTCACCCCTGCTCACGCATTTATTTTTTTTTACGTTTATTATAAGCCCCTTTGCCATTTCCACTTATAAAAATCCAGGTAACAATTTTTTTCCCTCTAAATGAATTATTTCAATCGGTCTAATAAGACTGAAGCACCATATACATAACAACGTTTAACAAAGTTCTCATGTTGAAGGTTATTTGAAGGTCAACTCTTATTTTTCTTTATGGAAATACAATCTTTGTCACTGGATTCTCAAAGAGTGAGAAATTTTGGGATCAGGAAACGTGGTTGATTTATTTTTATGGTCAAGTTAAAGGTTATTTGAAGGTGAACTCTTGTTTTTTATGGTAATATAATTTTTGACCCCTGATTATGAAAGAGTAAAAAATTTTGCATTCGTATACGTGGTTGATTTATTTTTAAGGTCATATTGAAGGTTATTTGAAGGTCAACCCTTGTTTTTTGATAATAATACAATTTTTATCGGGTGAGAAATTTTAGGATCAGGGAACGTGATTGATTTATTTTTTAAGGTCAAGTTGACGGTTATTTGAAGGTCACCTCTTGTTTTTTTTTATAGTAATTCAATGTCATGTGAAGGTTATTTGAAGGTTATCTCTTTTTTTTTAATAGTAATACCTCTATAAAAGTTGTAGGCCATGGACCACCATCTGGTGACCTTGGGGTTTCCTGAAATCAACCACTTGATTTCGCCAGCCTACTTGTATTTAAGGAGATGTTAACACGAAAGCCTGACATCTTTCTATGAAAATATTTTTATGAAGAATACTGCAAATATCTGTAGGACGTTATGCAATTTACAAAAATGATCGCAGCGTTTGTACTGCAACTCTGTCACATATTTCACCCGAAGGAGCACCGGTCTCTTGCTTAATAAGGGGGCGCTTAATTCTCCGGACGTTCCCCGTCGCAACTATAAATAATGGACTTTAAATTATGCCAGCATGTGTACATACAAGTGTAACATCTGTTTTAGTCGGGTATCGCTTTTTGTGCGTCCTTTTTTATTCGCCACTGGGATTTGTAGCAGACACTTTGTGAGGATGAGGATCGTATATTTAGATGGCTGGTTTTGATTTTAAAGACATTGTCGTTCGCTGAACGAATCTGACTTAAAAATTCACAGAACAAATCTGTATCGATTAAAATACTCTGATTTAGAGAAATTGGTGGATTATTATCATAATTTATTGAACAAATTTTTCATTCGCCTAAAAAACTATGACCATGCACAAAACCTTTTCGAACGCGCAAAAATTAATGGAATCGAATTTTTCAAAACTCACTTGATTCTTGACGTCTTGTAGTACATACCACGTTTCGTAAGGTTGCAAGATCTACAAAAAATTTACCATGATTCCAAAGTTCCCGGTAAGTATGATGTGTTATATGTCCTATAGAGGGATTCCGGAGCTTATTATACATGAATTGAGGAGTATTTTGTGAAAGTTTCATGATGTTTGATTAATTATTTAGAAAATTGACAGTACTTTTAAGAAAAACACCGATTTTTGCCATTTTTTGTTGATTGAAAAATTATATTTGCAGCAAAAAAATTGGAGCTGTGCTACCTTGTAGAAAATTTCATTTAGAACAAAAATGAACATGTATTATCTTCGTAGAGCGCTATCCAACCGAGATATTGTAGAAAAACTAATAAAAAGGAATATTTTTTCCACGTTAATTGTTAATAACATTTTCTCCTCACTATGTGGCGCTTGTGAATTTTAATATATTGTTCTATAATATATTTGTAGCCGATTTTTAAAAAAATGGGGTTTATGGAAAATTACTACCTCGGAACCCCTGCCTACTAAACTACTTACAAAGCAAATTCGAGAAAATGGCGAATGCGCCAAGTTCACAGGAATGGCTGATTGATAGTGATATACAAGGTGTTAATGATAAGTTTTGCCAAACTTTAATGGCGTATTCTACCGACGAAAATAATCAAGTTTTGCCCTACAAAAATTTTTGATAGGACGCTTCTCTACAGAGATACAGGGTGTTAAAAGTGTCAAACATTTATATTATTTTTCCTGTAACTTCACTGGCATAAAAGATTGAGTGATAAGATTTGGGGAATGACTTTGTTTTAGTAGGGACTATTTCTTCATGGATAGCTTATTCCAAAATACACTCCAGTGGCGTAGTGGATGGGGGAGTAGGGGACCTTTTTTTGAAAAAAAAATCGAACGCCACTCGTTTTTTAAATAATTTTAAATGTTTTTAAAATGTACAATCGATTTGTGACAATAAAGTATTGTAAAGTACTCGTAAAATTTACTGGTCTTTAGATAATTGAGAAATCAAATAAGAAGATACTTAGGTACCTACGTTGCTATTTACCCTTTTCTATTGATTACTAAATGTGTAACAATAAATTCAATACCTAATATTTTTGAGAGATTTCAAAACACTATACAACGCCACTGTTTTATGTTGTCTTTTTATAGGGCCAAAGTTATTTTCATCGGTAGAATACGCCAAGTTTGGCAAAATTTATTATTGTATATCATTGTATATATTGTATTTCACTTTTTAAATATTTAGAAATATATTATTCACAAACATAAAACATAAATGACTGTTTATATTTATTTATAAAATTTTATTGTGGTCCAAGATTGCTTTTATTTATGAAATATTTTTATTACTTGGTTCAAGGACATTTAGCACAAGTCTGACCACTTAAAAGATATGACATTCATCTTATTTCAACGCCCCTTTAGGATTATACAACTAATTTAATAGGGCACTTCGCTGCTGTTAATGGAGATAGCTACGAGTGCATTGCTCAGCGCGGGTCCAATTTGTTCATTTTTTTTCTTTTACTGTGTCATTATAATTACATTCCTAGTTACGTTCTAGCTTTACTTGCGATGTAAAAAGCCCCACGAAACATAAAAACGTGTGATACAGTCGAAGCGCTCGTAAAACTCCGAGCAGATGTTCATTTTTGTGCTTCAACATTAACGCGGTTTGAACCCCGATACGTGCCGCGAATGGCCAAGCCCGGTAAATGTGTCAAGTTGTTGATTTAAAACTGTGTTTGGTATGGGGTATGGCCGAGATTTTATGAAAACCTTTTTTTAATTCGTACTGTATTCGGAATGTTTTAAAAATGGAGTACATTTCTGCTAAATTTATTGTCCTATTGTTTCCCAGTAGTGATTCTGCGGCAGACACTTTGTTATTTGTCAATTTGATCTGTGGTAACTTCATTGTAAGCAGTTGATCAGTTGACTAAATGGGGTGATGCAGGGTCGGCCCATGTTTTGCGTAATAATTCTGGAACAAATGACAGTTTAGACCGTACGTTGTTTAATAAAAATTGTTTATCCACAATCACTCTATAATCAGACTTTTATCCACACATATGAAACGTCTAAACTGATACTTATCCACTAGTGGAATAAAGTAACTTTATTTCACAGTTAGAATAATGAAAAAATAATAAACCTAATAAATCAAATTTAATTTATTTATTTATTAACATTAACATTTACATTTATAATGTTCCGTTAATAACAACCCTTGTAGCATTGTTATTAAATTGTTAAGATAGGTAATTATTATAAAATAAAATAGTAACCTCTATACTTTAGTTTTCCTCGAATTTAAAAAAAAAATCGTAAGTTGATTAGAAGCCGAGATATTTTTTTTTTATTTAATCGCAGTGACCTTAATTATTAATATTAAGAGCCGAAATTTGGAGAGAGTATACATTAAGTGCTATATTTTCATGTCCTACATTAACATTAAGGTGAATTCAACTATTTAATTGCGAAAAAGAAGATAGCGGCGATGCGTTCTATTACTTGGTCTAGCGAACGAGTGGGGAGAGCGCATGCGCGCTTAACAATTTAATAAATATTAACATTTTTTCAGTCATTTTTAAACAAATTAAATTTGAAAAATTAAATTGTCAGTAAATATATATCTCAATACAACTATTTAGGTACAAAAACAACTAATGATTGAAACCCTACAACGCCTGTGAGGAAAAATGAATTGAAAATAGCATCTTCTTAAATAATAAATTCCGCCAACGCCAAGCTAATGAAGCTTTTGGGCTGATTTTTTTACCACTTATTAAGGGTGTAAAAAGCCTAAAAAATTCTGAATTACAAGTGTCTGCGATGAAAATTGCATTAATTATTAGCAATTGAAAAAAGCGGACAATTTCGACAATTTTTGGGCTCTTGCGCATAAACAAATTATCGGAATTGAATCGGACTTGTCTCATTTTGCAGGTTTATTTAACCTACCTTTTTTGTATAAAACTTTTTTAGCTATGAATAACAGTTTTTTTACGCTAGTCAAAAAACCACTTTTCCATAATTTTGACCATTGTTTTAACACAGTTTCCCAACTAGTCTCGAGTTGATTTTGTGATATTTTGTTTATAACACGTTTCTGAACAATATTCCGCAGAGAAACTTCTAATAGTATTTTTTTCCCGAAAAAAAGCTATAATGACTGGCCTATGTATTGTATTCGTGTTTTAATTGCCTTTTATCCACTTGACAATATTAAACCCTCGAACTACGTTCTCGCGTTTAAATATTCTAGCGTGAATAAAATGCTACCTAAAACACTTATACAATAAATAACTATTATTTAACTCCTTTGAAGGAACGAACTTCAGAAATACCCCGTTTATTTTATTTTAACTACGTAACATATTTGTATCAATCATTCTGCACATTTTTTTTTGCAATTATTGTCAGGTTTTACTTTGAAAACATCGTATACGCTACTGAAATTGTAAAGTGCGTCGTTAGTAAAACATATTTTCCGTACTCTAGGACTGAAACGACTCTCTTTGAGGACTCTGCTGTCGACTTGACGATTCCCTGAATAAAAATTTCGCATACGCTTCGTCTGAAAGCAGAATCTGTGATACCACTCGAAAAGTATACATGCAAGGCAGGGCTTTAATGATGTTGCTGCTCGTCCTCTCTAACAACGCTTGCGGTTGGTCTGGCCATCTGGTTAATTTTGCATAAGGGTGACGTTGGCCTTAATATTTTAAATTCGCAAATGACGAGCTAAAAGCGCTCTTCCGGAACTCTCGACGGGAGAGTTGTGTTGTGCAAATATCTCACGGGGTACCGCTGTGCTGGAAGGATTCGGTTTGTGGGCTAGAAACCGTTGAAAATTAAATTTCACTTGAATTTCAATGAATTTGTGAGTAGGTAATACAATCGATAGACGTCCAGAATTTGGAGTAGGTATGTTATCTTCATCTAAGCAAAATAGGACTTGTTTTTTTTTTTGTGTGTGTGGCTTTTGCAAACGTATCTCCTTAGCGTAACAGTTACGTGACACATTAACTGTCTCAATTCGGCTAATAACATAATAATGACGAGTGGGCAGATATTGACTTCGCTGTTCGTGATGGCATTCATAAAATACCTCCTTGATTGACGGTAATTGAACCTGGATCATCAATGTCGAGGGTTTCCTCGCTCGGCCTTGTCCGAAAATGCCATTACCTTAACTCAGTGGCGGCTCGTTGTATGAAGCAGCTGAGGCCGGAACCTCACTGTAGAATTTAGCTCTCACACCGTATATTTTAATACCTACTATTCTACTATTAACCTAAATAAACAATTAGGTAAACTAATTTACGTCTATCAAAAATCAAAATAATTGTTTACTCCCCACTCCCCACCACAGTCAGGCCAGAAATTCTTTGCTTGTAGGCGCGTCATACTTGCCTGCAATATGCTACAGTTCCCTCTCCACAAGAGGTGGTTAAAATAACGTAATTCACTAGTCAAAGAATATCTGAATTAAAAAACGAAGAAAAATTAAAAAATATTTTTAATTGAGCGAAAAATATTACTGGACTACTAAGTAAACGGGGCGAAAGTTGCGAAGAATTAGAAATATTTTCGAAATATATTTCCCTTTAACCTACTCGTTTTGGGAATTTACGGTTTAGTACACCGTAAAAAAATTCACTCAAATTCCACACCCGATTAAGTGAAATTTTCACTCCATTAGTATGAGTACAACTGAGTGAAACTATTGCATCAGAAATGAGTGAGTTCTGTCTATCAATTGAGCGACTATTCTGAGTATATAAAACCAATTTAGAGATGACTTTTTCTCTAATGTAATTCAAATTTAACTATTATGCAGTAATTTTTTACTCAGACTTGGTTTTTAATTAACTAGTTTATTGAGTGCAAAAATAAGTCACTCATAAATTAATTAGGATATACAGTGTTGAAATTAATTCACTTCACGGGGCCTTCTCCTGTCCTGGTTGAGATCCGCCAGCTGAGACCCGCCACACTATAGTCTGAATCGACCTAGATTGGACAAAAATCTGTAGCGCTTTATAGAATAGGGCTACGGAAAATAACCAGGGCGATTTTTGAAGGTAGGAAGATGTACTTTTATGAAAAAATAACGACGAAATGCTTCCTATGTGGGAAATCCTTTGAAACCATGTTTTTTCAATAATTTTTTGCCTATTTCTCCTTAAACATAAGTGTAAAGGAAATTAGGATAAAAAATTATCATAGATTATTAAAGTAGAGAAAAAAACCTTCAATTTAGTTTTTTAAAGAAGTTTCTAGGTGCTATAGAATCCAGGTTACAACCATGTTAATTCGAGAGTCCCCAAAAACAAGACTTTTTAAATATTTTTGGTTTGTTTCTCTTCAGGCTCTAGTGAAAAGGGAACCAGGACAATATTACATTGTAGATTATGAGGTTAAAGTAAACGACATATAATTTGTTTTTTTGGAGAGGTGTCTAGATGCTATAGAATCAGGTTTACAGCGATTTTAAGCTAATGTAGCGAAATTGCGCAAAATGACGGTTCACGGATTTGACACATTGAAAATTAGAAAATCTTAAATGTCGTAACTCCGCTTCTAAAGCACCTAGGGGCTTCTTCCGCAGCTTAAATTAAAGCTCATGGACTATAATCTCTTTAGTTTGCATGAGCATATAAAATCTTGAAGAGTTTTCAGACAGCTCACAAGGAGAAGTGGTCTCGTAGAAAGTGAAAGAAAATACGAAAAAGTCAAATTTTTCATTTGAATGAACGGCAATGAAAAAAAAATGCAAATGCAATGTATACATTTTCTTGTTGTTGTTGGTCAAAAGTAACTTCCCTGAAAGTTTCAGAAAAAAAATGGAACTGATTTTCTGTACTAAGCATTTGAATATCGCGAAAAACCGCGTTTTTTTCGAAAAATTGCAAACTTCAAATAATCGTAACTTGAACAATTTTTCTTATTTTTTTAACTCATAAAAAAGTTTTGTAGGTAGTTTTGTGTATTGAGTGTCGAGTGTCAAACTTACCTCATGCATTTGATACCTTGAAAATTAACAAAAAAAACTACACAGTCGTGAGTTATATACAGGGTGTCCCTGAAAAGGATGGACAACTCTTGACCACAGGTTCCTTGAATGAAAATAAGACTATTTAGCCTAACTTACTTACTTACAAAAGTGCACGCCTACTGAGATATAGCCTTCTAAATATAGAATAGATAACCTATTCTTTTCAAATAATTTGAAAACAATTTTTCTTAGAAATTTGGTACACTTATTTTTTTATATAACAGCAAGGTAAATATAGAATTTGGAGAGAATACATATACATGACTATTTCTAGTGCCTGTGCGCCACTGGCTATCCCGTAAATTTTTTGTGTGTACGCCAATGACGACAGAATTTATATTTTTAAAAATAAGCACGATTTTAGAAGATTTTTTTGCTCTTACAAAATTTCGATATCGTTTATGGATTTCGAGTAAAATTCGCATTTTTTATACATTTGGTAAAAAAGCTACGGGCCTCACCTATTCACAGTGTCACGAGCCGCCACTGCCTTAACTGTGCTTTTCTGATTCCTGGAAGTAAGGTGATGCTCTGTTGTGCTTTGCGTTGACGAAAGTCATTATTAGTAGTGCATCACCTTCATTGTCAAAGTGACAGATTAAAAGAATTAATCGAGTACCACGTACAACAAAAAGTTCTGAAAAGATCCAATTTCGGAAAGTTATTTATTGACGTGGATATCGACAAGACTGGCTCATATCTCGTTCAGTTTAATCTAAACCTCGTTATAACCAGCAAACCTCTACAGTTGCCACAAACCGACCCTTGTAAAACTTCAATAGTTTCCACTTACGGACTTGGAGCTGTCACTACCATTTCCCGTCTATTTCAATTTCAAGATTGCGGCTCACCCCCTATCAAAAATAAACTTCGCCGAGAAAGCTACCCAAGCGAACATACTTAGGACATTCCGACGAAATATACGGGTACGTTGTCGAGTGGATGACGATTGAGTGGAGAAGTTGGGCACTGTTGATTCCTGATAAGTAGAATAAAGTTCGAGTTCCGCTGATGGAAGTTACGAACTACGTAAGTTAATCGACCGCGATAAAAGTTCGGCGAGTGTGTTGTTTAGATAGATGTTGGGATGGTTCTACGAAGTTGTAGGTGAAAGATTTATGTAATTTTACAAATTCTACCCATAGGCACTTTTTATTTGGACTGTGGTGCATTTTTTTTTATCAATTATTTTATATCTTTGGTTTCTGGAATTAATTCTATGTTTTTGCCAACCTTTCGAATGCGAATGTCCCTGAAGGATGCAACCGTGTCAAGGCGGCAGCGTTGCAATTCGGAGCAGAGTATTGGCGGCGCGACGAAACCGCCTCCCGTTCAATGTGACGGCGGAACTGGGTCACACACACCCACGTCCTCAGGAATATATGGAGCGGCGTGGTCCTTTGGTCGCTTTCAGATTAACGATTGTCCAATTTCCCGCGAAACCACGGAGCGAGGGATATGCTTCCCTTAGCCCACTGACCCCGTTTCCAATCTGGTTATTGAATGAAGCCCTGTTTAGAGAGAGATAGAGAGAGAGAGACAGAGAGGGGGAGAGAGAAAAAGGTCATTGATTTGACTTGGAGAGCGTTGTCAAAGGCTTTCATAGTAAAACTTACAAGGGAAATGTTACAAAGTTTGTCGGTAGGTAATACATTTCGCTCGAGGCAGACCTTATTGTAGGAAAGCAAAGACTTAAATCAGTGGCGGCTCGTCAGGTGACGCAAGTGACGCGTCGCTCACCTAAAATTTCCGTTTGGTTGTGCAATTTAAAATTATTTTTAATTTTATATAAATTTTATAATTTAGGTATAATTCTATATTGAAAATATATTGAGTTTGTTTGTTTAAAGGTGGGTACAAACTAGAAAGCACATGCGAAGAGTCAAAGCGAGACCACACGCATATGCGTGCGTTCTCGCTCTTCAATGATTATAGTGAAACTTTTCCTCAAACGCATGCGATGTTTCTCACTTTGCTCCATTCATTCGTCCTAAAGATGTCTTCAGATGAAGTAGTTGTTATAACGCAAGCTGCCTTTTTTGTTATAAACAAATGAATTATAAACTTAACATTTTTTGTCGTACAGTTTTCATGTCCATTCCCATTTTCTCTGCTATAGCGTCCCAGGCCTCGGATTTTTTAGTTTTTGAATAATAAGATGGGTGTTTAGTATCCCATAACAAACGGTATTTTTCATAATAATCTATTAATTGCAAACATTGCTCATTTGACCATTCCTGTAATTCAGACATATTGCACACATACAATAACGACTCACCTTAAGCCGGTCCCAGACGATGTGGCCAACGTTCGTTCCAATGTTGGTTCCAATGTTCGTTCCAACGTTGGACACAATTTTCGTCATAAAAGTATGTCAAGTGTNTCTGAAAAATGTTGTCTTCATTTCTTCTAAAGTAACGATACCTACCCTGTACATGCTTACATATAATTAAAACTTCCCACCTGGAAGATTTCATAATTTAATAAAACAAAAAAAAACCTGAGACACGTCGATTTTCTTTTCAAGAGGAACAAGTGATGGCGTAAGTTTTGGTGTTTTGGAAGCTGCCCCTTAAACAGGGGCGTAAGATACCCTTAAACTTTAAATGGCACCCTATGTTGAGTGACACTTCATTTTAAAGCTTTTTCAGTTCTGCTCAAGACGACATACGACTTTTTAAATTTTTGTTTGGATATGACAATAAAATCATCACAAAAAATAAGACAAAATATTATTAATCATAATTATTATTATTATTAATCTTAGTTTTGACAAATTTGAGAATAGAATAATGAAGCTGAAACCAACAAAAGTTAAATAATATTCTGGTCACTTCTATCAATCTACCATTTACTTTTATGCACGTCTCAATTTCTTTACGTGCGTTCATAATTACTTTTGTATTTGGCTTGGAGTAATTTCTGCACAGGCTTACATTATCCTAGCACGTAGTTCGTGTACGGTTTGTGGTCTTCATTTATAAACATTTTGTTTCAATAAACCCCAAAGAAAAAATCTAATGGTGTCAAGTCCGGGTATCTCGTCGGCCACTCAGGTAAAGGACTATGTATTTCATCCTATCCAACAATTCTCACCGCAGCAGCGTTATCAATAGAGCTACTAATTGAAACTTCAAATTAAGGAGATTTCTTAAAGGCAAATCATTATTGCGTTTAGAAATTCATTAAGAAGATGTAAAAATCTTTTCGCGTTCAAATTGCCGTCAAAAAAGAAAAAAATTACACTAAACGTTAACTTTTTGCGAATATAATGAATTCTGGATTATCAGCTGACCAATGACCACAATTTTGGGACGAAACTATCCCATTTATAGAAAATGTGGCCTCATCACTAAATAAAATTGCACTTAAAAATTTCGGATTATTTAAATATTCCCCAGTAGGCAATAACAAAACTCCAAACGCTTTTCTTCATGTATGGACAAATTTTGGTTTAAAAGCTTTTATTATAATTTTTTCCAGGCACCTTCTGATACTTTCTCTAGGAATATTAAGATTTAAACTAGCCACTCTGATACTAGCCCGAAGATTATTATTAAAATATTGTAAAATTTGGTTATTATTTCTCAAAATTGTACGGCTAGACATAACGGACATGTCTAGTTAATTTATTGAAACACTGTTTGTTTCATTGAAAACTTTATTAATATACTGTACTCGTCTGTCTGGGTGCCTAGTATTAAATTCTATTGCAACATTTTTTGCCGAACCTACATTATCACCAACAAGTCGTACAATTTCTATTTTGTCTCTTAATGGTATATTTGCCACACGAGATAAACTTTACTTGTCACTTTTGATAATTAGCTAAGTACCTAATTTTTTGTTTTGCTTGGCCAACATATAAACAACAAATTAACGAAAAAAGTAAAGAATTGTGAATTTTTGATTTGGCTACAAAATCTTTATTATTTAAAACTTTTTGATAAAATTTGGTATTGACCCGTTTTGGGGGGTCGTGAATTCAGTGGCGTAAATATATGTTTCCTCGAAAAATCCCTAATATGAAATATTAGTTTTACTCCTAAAAACGAACGTAGTACTCCTTAAATTTTATGAATAACGCTCCTTTTCCTTCACAAAATACACTTCATAAAACTCTACAACTTGAAAAAATCCGGTTAAAATCGCACAATAAATAAAGATCTTACAGGGTGACTTAAAAAACAAATGAGCCACACTGTATATAGATTTAAAAATTATGTATGAAACCAATTATCTACTGACCTAATAATCATTCTCTTTTTTTTTTTTTTCAGGCAAGAGGTTCGGGACCACAGGGTCCACTGGGGCGCCAATTTCACCTTCCCCTGCAAAATGATGGCGAACGCCTCCACCGGCGTTATGGAGAGGTGCATTCTGAGGATATCCATCAGGAAGGAGTCGAAGGGGGGCCGCTCCTTCAACAAACTCGGCTTCGTCGACCTCAACCTGGCCGAGTACGCCGGCGCCGGACTGACGCACAAGAAGGCCCTCCTCGAAGGGTACGACACCAGGCACCGCCAGGACAACAGCATGCTCAAGTTCAAAATCGAACTCAATATGATATCGGGCGACATCCTCTTCAAAGCGTGAGTACTTGCTTCTCGATTTGAAATTCGAAACTTATTAACTGTGCCTTTAGGGCCAGCGGGATCTTTTAAAGCAACCCAATACGGAAATTTGGTCTCGAAGAGTCTTAAAAACACTTTTAATCTTATTTGATTTGTTTTTTTATTATTCCAATGCATTTTAATATTTTGATGAAAGTGTTGCACACTTCTTCGTAGGTAACTAAACTACGGTCACTTTACACATTCCAATGAAGTAAACAAAGGCCAAGCATGAGCACGTGTTTGCAAAACTATTGGTCAAAAACCATGATCAGGGGCTAGAAGATATGATTGATATTGCGCCGTTCAAATATCCACACTGAACTTGATCTATAGTAGGATCGTATTCGATGCAAAGTAGAGCAAAAAGTGGTCGGTCTTTTATCAAAGGAATATCGTGTCATCATTTTTAGGAGGCGTAAGATAAATCATTTCAAATTTAAAATGAAATTCAATGTAAAATCTGAAATACCGCTGCATACGCACTGTGTTCTGGTAGTAGCTGTAGTCGCCCAGGTGCATCGAGTGTACGAACTGGTCGGTTATACGTCAAATACTAACCTGGCGAGCTTTGCCGTCAATTAGAGAGCGCTTCCAAAAAACAAGTAAACAACAGTGGCGCGTACAGAGGTAAAATGTAGTACATATGTGGAATTTAGGAAACAAATTGGATTTATAATAAATTACATTTAAAATAAATAGTTTATGAGAATAAAGGAATTTTTGTAGGAACAAGGGTGCCAGACCTGAACTGATCCCCTCGTCCCTTCATAATGTATAGAGAAATTATTCAATTTGTAAAACCCTTAAAATCGTACTTCATTGCTTCCCTTGACAGGCAATGATTTATTACTTTGCATCGAACATGATCCTACTATAGTTCAGTTACATTTTAGACAGTTAATCAGTTGATTAAATGACTACATATTGCTTAATGAAATTTTTTGTTAAAATTGTTAGGAAAAAGGAGAACACGATATTCTTATTAAAGGACAAAAATGGAATAATGTATTTCAAGAAGTCAATCTTAAGAGACAACAGTGCCAATAACCACTACAGTAATTAACATGTTTATATATAAAACAATCACAAGCACGCTAATACAAATATGAAATGTATACTACTTTGCTATTTTGAAATATAGATTACTATTATTAACGACACTGTCTGTCACCCTGGCAACGATAATATCCACAAGTCGCTATTTACTCTCCATATGACGTCACAACATGGCTAAGGGTACGCGCAGTATCATATCTTTTAGTCTTTGATTTATGGGTCCAAACGAATCCAAACGGCTGTCCTCATCTACGAATACAGAATCGGACTTCACGTTGTATAATAGTTTCTATTTCGTGCGTATCATTGGTGTCTTAATTTTATTGCGGTTTTATATAGTTTTGGATTACTTTAAGATATCTTGCACGGTTTTTTTGTAAAGATATATTTTCTAATTTTATACTTCTTGAAATATTTCCACTTGACCTTAATGTAAATCTTTTTTTTAATTTCAGGCCCTCTCCTTCCCTAAAACATAAACAAGTGAACGCCGACGACGCCTCAAACGAACAGAGGTCGGACGAGTTTTCCAGCGGTTCCCTAGCAGGGTCTATAGCAAGCGGTAGCTCCGGCTTTGGCAGTTTACCCAAGAAAAGGCCTGCTCTTCTAGCATCAGGTAAGACATCGCACATTATATTTAAATATTATGCTGAAACAGCAAAGAGAGTGTTAATGTCATACCATTGGAGACGTGTTCTGGTATTACGATCTTTTAATTTTTTTAACCTAGATTTTGTATGGATTTTGACGAAAATCAGGTTTTAAAACTGGGTGGTATATTTCTATGTCTTCCGACTTGAAATTGTCCCTATCCTCCGTCTTGAAGTATAATACTACGTTTGAATCCAACGACCTCAATTTTCCATCCACCATCTTGGATCCGCCATTTTGAATTTTGTATTTCTGGCGTAACGCTCGTAATCAGCGACTCCGAAAACTTGAAGGAGTTGGGATTTAGGTGTTTTTAATATGATTCTTCTGAATATTTTCAAAAGACTTGACGGGTTTTGTGGGCAGAATTACCTCGTGATGTAACATAACCTCAAAAATAGCGAAAAGTTGTGCGTTTCGCACTTTTAGGTTGAGATATCTCGGAAACTTGACGTAATGTAGCAATTCTAAGGACGAATATCATACCCTGGTTTCTGGTTTAAAATTTGTATGTATTATTAATCTTTACTCCAAACATTGTTCTCTGAACCGGACGATTTATATTCCGCACCCGACATCGATTTCAGAAGCCGTAACCAGAAGTAGTCCATCATCGTTAAGCCGCCTCCTGTGGGCTTCATAGTCGTTTAATCCTGTGATGAATTTACATTTTTACTGTTGAGAGAGAGATTGGGGGTTTAATCTTTATTAATGAAGTGCAATTTTTTTAATGTATCACACTTTGTTGCCGTTATATTAATGTTGGTATTAATTAAGAGATTAAATGGACTGTATGGTTTTCGGTCTAATTTAATGCCATTCGCTCCGTGGCGTTTACATAAACCGTTGGTAGAGGATTAAAGTGTATCATAACTTGAGTGCCAGGGATTATGGGTGTTTGATTGCGTTAAAGCTCATTGTTAGTGTGGTTTTTGTGATGTAGAGCCTGTTTAAATATGGAATTATTTTTTCTGTAATATTGCAGATAATATCTTTCTGTAACATTGCATAATAAAATGGACAAGACGAAAATTCCACAAATATGATTGGGAAGCTCATTTGTTAAAATTGCAAATATTTACGGATATTATTTGTTTAAATTTATCCGTCGACATTTACATTTTGTGAACTGCTGTGCACACGGTAGTGTATGTAAGCGCATCAATTAGTTGCCAGGTCATGTGTCAAGAAAATTATTTAGAATAAAACATTGTTCCTTGGATTATTTTAGATGAAAAGACCTTAATGAAGCAAGAACTTTGGGTTACAATTATTAATTTTAATTCACTCTTGGAACCAGTTACTAAGAGGTTCATTCATATTTGATTCTAAATAATTTTCTTGATGCATGACTTGGCAAACTCTCAATTTGTCGGTGCGCATGAAAAGTGGACCTTAATCAGCGATTCTCAAAATGTGAACGGCTCGTTCTAACCCCTCTCCATTCTCGTTGTTCCAGACCTGGTCATAGGTCAAACCCTAACCGAGAACAACAACCCCATCACCATAGCGGCGGATTGCAACAGCGACGCGACTATCCAACTTCCCACCATACCGTCCTCCACGGGCGAGCACCTCGACCAGCAGGAGGCGCCCTGCGAGCCCGGCCACTCCAGGAACTCCTCCAATACCAGCCAGTTGTCCAAGGCTTCCGGATATAGCAGCATCCACTCGCACACGCACAGCAGGCAGTCCAGTTCCGGGGATTCCGGGCATATCAGGTGAGGTTTGGGTGTGGTGAGGGTTTGAGTCTTTGGGGTTCTTAAAAATGCGGTTAGTAGGATTGAGGTCTGGAATGTTCTTGGTCGCTTGCAGGATTTAGACCAATAGGAAAGATTAGTTGATTGAAATGATGTTGATGTGATTAAAAATAATAAGCAAAGGGAACTAACACTAATGTAGGTGAAATATCTACAGTTATTTTTTGTTATAGCATTTTTTTCTGCTTGAATCTGGTATAGACTCGGAACGTTTCTAAATTGATGGGTCTGCTTTTAATATATTGGACAAGTGGCGATTTCTTGTAGTTGTGACTAAAGTAGAAATATTCTTCAAGTTCGAATTAGTTGAATAATTTTTCTGATCAATGTGAATGAATCAATGAGGGTTACCTTTTATATTTCGGGAATAGAGAACAAAAAAAGAAATCAATCACCTTTGTTGTTCTTCAAAATATTCTCCGTGAAAATCAGTACACTTTTGCATGCGCTGGAACCAATTTTCGAAGAAGCACTTTTTCTATTCAGATTGAGCTAACTCCAAAACAAGCATTTTAAACGCATCAACCGCTTCAGGCATCGAAAAACGTTGCTCTCGTAATTTATTTTTGATGTGCGGGAATAAAAAAAGTCGTTGGGCGCCAAATCAGGGCTGTGCGGCGGATGACTCATCAATTCGACTTTTTCAGTTGTCAAAAAGTCTGGTGGTAGCTCGAATTGTCCTGGTGGAGAATCATGCATCTTCGGCGGTTGGTTTCCCTTATTCTTCCGAAGACTTCTGGCAAACAAATGGTTGTGTATCATTCAGAATCGACTTTCTGACGTTGCACTGATGGTACAGTTACCACGTGTCCGGTTTTTCCGAAAAAAACAGGTGACCCTTTGCTTAGAAGTGAACAGCTTTTGTTGGATTTGGCTCATCTTGAACGAGCCGTACAGCCGACTGTTGTTTACTTTCGGGCTCGTAAGAAATAGATCCATGATTCGTCACTTGTTACTATGTTTCTTTCGACCACGATTGACTTCCGTATACCATCGATATACAGTGGTTTTTGATGGTGTTTGATCGCCAAAAGTCGAATCAAGTTCATCGATGCATTGTTAAAATAATAATTCATGTCTTTTTTTTAAGAACCCCTATTTAATATAGCAATTTCAATTTAGCTGTATATAAAAAACCTGTATTTAATTAAATTTTATTTTTTTAAATAAGTTTATGTTTTCCTATTTTTCTCTAAAGCGGAACTGATTTTCATTTGTTTCAAAAATGGTCATTAAACAAATTTATTATTACAATGGCAAATCAGAAGACGATTTAACCGGAATCTTTTTAGTTTCTTTAAAGACAATCATCCATCAGCTTAATTCTTGATAACCAAATTGCATTTTTTTGTGTTACATTAATCCAAAACATTTCGCCAATGACATTGAAACAAAGTAAAATCAGCTCCCCGAAGAAATCAAAATTGCGTTTTAATCGAATTGTACTCTTTACGCTGTTCCTTAGGGCTTCCCCGCATGCCATATTTATTTTTTGTTTATGTTAGGGACCTACATAGCAGATCAGTACGGACTCACACCGTAACGACCACCCAAAAATTTTTCAGAACCCACACCTACCCCAAAAAGATCAACATCCCCAACACCATCCACGCCTCCCACTCGGAGGACGTCTATTCCACCCCCGTAGGGGTCATCACCTCCACCCCCATAAAGGCTGTCGTCAATAATTTCATCGAAAACGAAAGCGTATCCACTTACTCCACTCCTAAGGGCTATCAGACTCAGGTCAGCTACGTCAGCAATTCAAGCGCGGAAGAATACAAGACCCCCGAGACCACCTTTATTAACGCCAAGACTGACATTTTCTCTCAAAATTTTAACGAGTTGCAGAAATCCTCTTCTACGAGCGTGGTGGAGAGGATCAAGACCAACATGTTGACGATCGACGAAGTAGAACATAGAAAGTCCGACACGACGAACAATAATTCTCACTTCATCGACAACAGACTGAGTCTGGAGGAGATGGAGAAAAACAAAAGGAATTCTGTGGAGGGCGTTCTGAGGTCGAAAAGCGAATTTGAAATCCCTCGAATGCCCAACCCCCCCATAGAAAAGTCCTTCGCTAGTAAATTCTTCAAGTCCGACAGTCTTTTTTCCTTTCTCACCCCCAGGCCTAAGAGGAAGAGCCTTAGCGAGCAGGCCTCCCCCAACCGAACCAGTCCCACTAACCTCTTCAAAGTTCCCGGTTCTCCCGTTCCCAAACTCAACAGCCTCCCCGAAACCCGCACCACTTCACTGAGTTCTCTTCGGTCGGGACACTCCAGCAACGAGGGGCTGTTGTCCGTACAGCTTTCCCAAAGGTAGGGCTAGAGTAGGTTTTCTTGGTTTTACTTGTCTTTCCTCGATTAACGTGTAAGGTGTTCCGCTTTTGTATGTTTTTTAATATCCGGTTTAACGTCTTGACGTGTTTGTTCCTGAAACTGACTTGATTGGACCTAGTATTTGTTCTGGCAAGATGAAAATTGTCATGCTTTAATTCTAGAAGATAATACTGGTTGCGATCAATAGGTGGCACGCTGTAGTTCACCGTGATTAGTAACAGATGGCGCTTATAATCATCACTGGCGTTATACTACTGGAAACATTTAAAGGAACAAAAAATTTTCATGTTTTTTTAGAGATCTTCGAAAGGCTGTATTTCAGTGAAAAATGGTCGCATCGAGATAAAAAAGGAAGCATTTTGAAGCTTTAGGTCTCTAGTTTCAACATCTTTAGAAAAAAAAGAGTTTGAAAAAATTTTCCTGATTGCACGGACAGTCCCAATGTAAAAAGGAAATTTGTAAAACTTTTTTCGACGTATTTCTTTTTTTTTTGCTCGATAGCTGTAGCTCAAAAAAATGTTTGTCTAAAGATCTTGAAACTAAAGACTTAAAGCTTCAAAATGCTTTCTTTTTTATCTCGATACGACAATTTTTCAGTGAGACACAGACTCTCGAAAATCATTAAAAAATTCATGAAAATTTTTTGTTCCTTTAAAGTTTGCCTATCCCAAAAAACCATTGCTAAATTCAATGGAACAAAGATCCAAAAAGAACGAAAAGTGACCTGTTTCTCGTTTCGACATATTTTTTCCTGTAACATTAAAAGTAACCCCTGAATAAAAAAGTGGTTCTTTATTTTTTGTTTGTTTGATGATTTTCTATAAAGTTACATCAACTGCGATTTAAAAAAGTTGAATTTTGCATTAACAATGGGCTAAAAATAGTAGAAAATCATACGTGTATTTGGAACAATTTTGAAAATAAGTAAATATTTATAAATGTTGATGAAACATTGTGAACAAATAGTGAAACGTGTCAATTCTACCCCAAAAATTTTGCAACGAAAAATAAAGAATGACTTTTTTTGGGTTAACCAAATTTGGACAGCACATAGCTAATACAATACGAAACATCGCCTTATTGTTAAAAATGATGTCACCGCCGTTCTTGGTGGTGAAAATTCGAAATAGAGAGAGAGTTGCGTTAACCAAATTTGGACAGCACATTGCTCTGAAATTCGACGTCAAAGAAAATTTTACAGATCTGTCTAAATTTCGTTTGAATATTGGTAGGTGTTTTGTTGTCTTCGCAAAGATTATGATAAATTGGTATTTCAACGAAATTATAATTAANAGACTCTCGAAAATCATTAAAAAATTCATGAAAATTTTTTGTTCCTTTAAAGTTTGCCTATCCCAAAAAACCATTGCTAAATTCAATGGAACAAACATCCAAAAAGAACGAAAAGTGACCTATTTTTCGATTCGACATATTTTTCCTGTAACATTGAAGGTAAGCCCTGAATAAAAAAGTGATTCTTTATTTTTTGTTTGTTTGACGATTTTCTATAAAGCTACGATAACTACGAATCAAAAGAGTTGAATTTTGCATTAAAAAATGGGCGAAAAATAGTAGAAAATCATATGTATATTTGGAGCAATTTTTAAAATAAGTAAATATTTATAAATATTGATGAAATTTTGTGAACAACTACTAAATCATGTCAATTCTACCCTAAAAATTTTGCAATGATCGCGTGGTTTTCGATTCAGAATCTACACAGTATAATGCTGTCGTATTTGGCTAAAAGCAAGGGGTTACGACGTAGTTTTTATGTGTGCAAGATTTTGTCGATGGCATAGAAAATTCCTTGGGCAATAAATAATTGTTTATATCTAAAATATATCTAAAAGGTTATAAAAGTGTAAAATTAGGTATTTTTAGTATGGATCATTGTTTATTATGACAACCAGTATCTCTACAAAATTGCGTGCCCTTTCTAAACCTTAATTTAAACCCACGGTACGCGATAAACTTTTTGAAACTTTCTTAATTAACAGTCCTGTCAATCGAAAATCACGCCATCGATCGTTGCAAAATTTTTGGGGTAGAATTGACATGTTTCACTATTTGTTCACAAAGTTTCATCAACATTTATAAATATTTACTTATTTTAAAAATTGTTCCAAATACACATATGATTTTCTACTATTTTTAGCCCATTGTTAATGCAAAATTCAACTTTTTTGAATCGCAGTTGTTGTAACTTTATAGAAAGTCGTCAAACAAACAAAAAACAAAGAATGACTTTTTTGGGTTAACCAAATTTGGACAGCACATAGCTAATATAATACGAAACATCGCCTTATTGTTAAAAATGATGTCACCGCCGTTCTTGGTGGTGAAAATTCGAAATATTTGGAATTATTCAATATTCCTGGCTGAAAACATACATAGGTATTGTATTATCGAAACCAAGAGAGTTGCGTTAACCAAATTTGGACAGCACATTGCTCTGAAATTCGACGTCAAAGAAAATTTTACAGATCTGTCTAAATTTCGTTTGAATATTGGTAGGTGTTTTGTTGTCTTCGCAAAGATTATGATAAATTGGTATTTCAACGAAATTATAATTAAAGAAATGGAATAATTAGATTTGTTTCTTCCCCACGTAAGGCGCCACGGCAAATATTTGAATTAATCGCAAAAAAATGTGATAATGTCCGAGTCTAAAGAGTTTATTCCTGTTTGCTTTAAGAAAACAAATTTCTATTCAGTTTACAACTTTGCTCTAGTTTGACTGACCTCTTATCTCATAAGTATATTTTGAAGTTGCGCGTATCTCTAATTTTACATGATAATGGGTCAGTTTCGGAACAAACCGTCTTTCCGGCTTCCATTAACATCTCATACCATTACCATTCATACCATTTCTTCGCTTGAAGTATCTACTTGACTTTTCAGACCTGGCATTGGGCTACATTAATCGTATGTATAACTCTGACCCCTTTTATTTGTAGTTTCCTACATGCACACACACACACACAAACACACATCTGGTATGTAGGTACATTTATATGATGAACATTTATTTATCGATAATCTGTATTTATTTTATACTAATAGTACTAATTTTTTATTTCCTTAACATCTATTTGCACATATAAATTAACATTTGCGTAATTTGTATACTTTACCACCGTCACTTTCATGGACTGGTAGAACTAACAGTGTATGCATTCCTTTAAAATGATTTTTAAATAAAACCATGTTCAATGCGTCTGTTATACTATACTTGATATTATCCCTTCGTTAAATATGTATTTTATATCATTGAAGAAAAAGCTTCAACTTTGTAAATTTGTTCTATTTTTTTGTGGGCATACAATTTTTGTCAAGTAAAACAGGGTGGTCCGTTTTTTAATGGCTCACCATTGGCATCTGGGAAACCGTAAGATATACAGGGTGACTCAAATTAAAAAAAAGTTGCGCCTCTTCAAGGCCATTAAAACAAACCAAACAGATCAAAGATATCTGTTGTCGTTCCTGAAATATTGTGAAAAAACTGAAAATAGCGATTTTAGAAAATGCCATCTAGCGTCCTTATTTCAAAACGGAAAGAGCTGAAATTTGGTACAAGGGGATAAGAAGATACTAGGAATCCATTTTCGTCGAAAGAAAATTTCTATGGTCACTAGTTTCAGTTATGCAACATTCAATTTTTTTTTATTATGGGCGCCATATTGGATTTTGACAGTAACAGATAGAGGTTAAAATTACGGAAACGTCAATGTGTTACACTACTATTTTATTTGAAGAATAACCCACAAAATTAGAGAAATTCATTAATTTATTTAAAAAATTAATATAATCTATAGTAGTTGTTCTTGACGTAAAACAAAAATCAACAAACATTTTGACAGACAAGGCAGCAAGCGCTAGCAAATTTCGAATCTGTCAAAATGTTTGTTGATTTTTGTTTTACGTCAAGAACAACTAGATTTTATTAATTTTTTAAATAAATTATTGAATTTCTTTAATTTTAAGAGTTATTCCTCAAATAAAATGGTAGTGTTCCACATTGACGTGTTCATAATTTTATCCTCTATCTGTTACTGTCAAAACCCAGTATGGCACCCATAAGGAAAAAAAACAGGGTTAATAGGAACTATGACGTTCAAGCAATTTTTTTACATGAATCGTTCAAAGGGTCATTTTAGATGAAAAAACCGCGGAGTGCTATTAAATGAGAGGGTGGAAATTGGAGATAGGGGTGAAAATGCACACCTTTCAGTTTTTTAATTGTAGCTCGAAAACGAAGCAAAATTTCGGTATAGTTCATAGGAAAGATTATTTAGAGAATTGAATTTCCCATCGAAATAGCTTATTTAAAAAATTTAAAAGGAAAGTTTTATGCAAAAAAATCGTTAATAAACAATTTGAAAAACGCAAAAAAATTCGATTTTCTGATTTTTTTTACTTTTTTGCCTCTAGTTGTTTGTTGAGTAAAGATGGGTATAGGCATTGTTCCATAGAAAGAAAAGTATATAAAATTTCCTTCAAAGCAAGAGTTGTAGAGTATTTTTGAATGAAAATTGACTGATATATGGCCGTTCCAACTTAGCCGCGTTTACGTTTTAATTCTCATTCTCAAAATGCAGCAGAGGCATCGCGTTTCATCCAGGTGTGAAGCAAAAACGTTTACCCTTATACGTTTTAATTCCCAGTTTTTGCAAAAAAGGAAGGATTCGTTCAAGGATTTTCATCACGACTTGTTCGAAGGGTCATTAAAAATGAAAAAACCGCGGGGTGGTATTAAATTAGAGGGTTGAAATTGAAGATATGGGTGAAAAAGCACTTTTGCAGTTTTTTAAATATACCACGAAAACGAAGCAAAATTCATAGGAAAAATTTTGTAGAGAATTGATTTACTCATCGAAATGGCTTATTTAAAAAATGTAAAAGAAACATTTTAAGGAAAGAATCGTTAATAAACAATTTTAAAGAAAGGAAAAAATAAGATTTTTTAATTTTTTTACTTTTTTAATAAAATAATTTAGTAAAAACTTGATAATTTAAGTACAATAAAGTTTATTAATACATATATATGTATATACAGTGTGTCCACGGATGGAGCTGACAAGAGGAGAAACTCTTTTGTTTTTGACTTTATCGAAAATTGTCACTCTTTATGAAATGTTCTGCCCCTCGAAAAAATGAGACTGTCATACAACATCTTAGATTAGATATACAGGGTGCTCATAAATTAAAAAACAGGAAAATACTCAAGAGAGAAGTACCATTATTTATTATTTCACACATCTTTTTAAAACAAATCTGTTTATAACCTCAAATTAAAGTCCTAATACAAATTTTAAAATCAAAATTTCAATTTTTGTGGTGGGAAGAACCTGCATAACTGAAACTAGTGCCGTAGAAACTTTCTTTCGACGAAAATGGATACCTCGTATCTTCTTATACCTCTTTACCAAATTTCAGCTCTTTCTGTTGTGAAATAAGGACGCTAGATGGCATTTTCTAAAATCGCTATTTTCAGTTTTATCACAATATTTCAGGAACGACAGCAGATATTGATCCGTTTGGTTTATTTTAATGACCTTGAAAAGGCGCAACTTTTTTCTAATTGACCCACGCTGTATATCTTACGGTGCACCCTGTATAAAAGTTTCACATTTCTTTAAAGTATTTTCTTAATACTTCTAATATAAATTAGATGTTTTAAGAGGAACTATGTGTCACATTAAGAAAAATTGTATCTTTTTTTGTTTATTTTGAAGAGATAAATCATTACTTAAAGTTAGGCCTTGTTACCATCATTCGTTATCCAGCCATCATAGAAAGNTATAAAAGTTTCACATTTCTTTAAAGTATTTTCTTAATACTTCTAATATAAATTAGATGTTTTAAGAGGAACTATGTGTCACATTAAGAAAAATTGTATCTTTTTTTGTTTATTTTGAAGAGATAAATCATTACTTAAAGTTAGGCCTTGTTACCATCATTCGTTATCCAGCCATCATAGAAAGTAATATTGACTATAAAATTGCCCCCTCCCCCCCCCCAAATAATGCCGACTAATGTGTTGTATGCGTAGTCGCCCGCAATAAAACAGCGGTAGCTTTCTGACTTGACGAACTAGAACAGGCCGTTTTGGGCGTTGATTTGCAGGACCCACCGAAAGTTGCTGGACGGGTCATCGGGAGGTAAGCTAGCGCCGCTGGCCATCAGCCCTGACGAGCAGCCAGCATTCACCATCACAACCACTGTCTCGTCCGATTCACAAAACCCACCGTCAGTGCGCCGGCCCAGCGTCACTACGTTAGTGTGTTGTCTGCCTTGTTGTCTCTTGTGTTCGTTTCGTACCCGTTCTGTTGTGTCGTTTGCCTCGTTGTTTGCATTTTTGAGTTTGTGCGCAGCATGTTTGCAGAAAAAGCACGGATGCCAAGGGCTACCCATAATTTTGTAGAACTTGCAAGTCCTGAATATCCAGGAATTAAAAAGAAGTCAAAGGAAAGTTAGAAAATCAACCGTAAATCATATTTTGTGAGAGAATTTGATTTAGAAACTAGAAAATCAGCGATTCATTTTGTAAAATGATAGTATTATTTCTATTAAATTGGATAAGGGCTTAATGAAAAGATTTTTCAAATAAAAGTTGTAGGATTTTGAGGGGGGCATATAATGGTGACTTTGACTATGACCATCAAGGTCATTTCAAGGTCAAGTTGATTTTTTCAAATGGAAACATATTTGACACCAGAAATGAAAAGAGCAGAAAACTTTACATCCGACTATGACCTTGAGCATGATCTTCAAGGGCATTCGAAGGTCATTTTAGTTTTTTGTTGCAAAATTAATTTCCGTCTTGCCGAATAGTGTATTCGGAGATTTACGAGGGTGCTGATCGCGAATATGAAGTCAGAATTTGAAAATATTCAGATCCAATATGGCCGACCAATTTTTGGTAAACATTTTTAATATTCATATGGATTAACACTTTGAAAATGCTTCAACCTACGTTTAAACTCAAGGTCGAGCCGAGTATTCGA
Organism: Anoplophora glabripennis; assembly: GCF_000390285.2. Taxonomy (NCBI): domain Eukaryota; kingdom Metazoa; phylum Arthropoda; class Insecta; order Coleoptera; family Cerambycidae; genus Anoplophora; species Anoplophora glabripennis. The sequence goes on from NW_019417028.1 coordinate 4,178,445, forward strand.
CATATTGGATCCGCCGTATCGGATTTAACTATTACTAAATTCTGAGCTAGTCTGACTTCAAAAACATTTGAATAAGAAATGCATGCCGCAAAGGGTTAATGGGTATTCTCGAAAATTATGGCGAGTCCCACATATCAAAAAGAAAAATATGAACAAGATTAAAGTTTTGCCTGCAAAATACTAGAATGACCTTCAAATGACTTTTGAAATTTAAGGTCATGATCAAGGTTATATCCGGAAGCAAAATTCTCCGCACTTTCTATTTTGGTCTGAAAGATACCGGTTTCTATTTGAAAAATTAACTTGACCTTGAAATTACCGTGAAGGTCAAGGTCAATGTCACAGATGGACGTGAAATGGCCCGCTCTTCTCATTTCTGGTCTCAAAAGTAGAATTTTGCAACAAAAACTAAAATGACCTTCAAATGACCTTGAAGGCCATAGTCAAGGTCATAGTCGGATGTAAAATTTTCTGCTCTTTTCATTTCTGGTGTCAAAAATAATATGTTTCCAATTACAAAAATCAACTTGATCTTGAAATGACCTTGAAGGTCATGGTCAAGGTCACCATTAGTTGTCCCCTTCAAAACCCTACAACTTTTATTTGAATTTTTTCATTAAGCCCTTAACTTAAGAGATATTCACGAGTATTTTTTAAAATGGGACACCCGGTATAAAATAATCACTCGGAAAAATTTCGAGTTTTCAAAAAAAATGTATATATCCGATGATTTTAGTCATTTTTNGTATTTTCTTAATACTTCTAATATAAATTAGATGTTTTAAGAGGAACTATGTGTCACATTAAGAAAAATTGTATCTTTTTTTGTTTATTTTGAAGAGATAAATCATTACTTAAAGTTAGGCCTTGTTACCATCATTCGTTATCCAGCCATCATAGAAAGTAATATTGACTATAAAATTGCCCCCTCCCCCCCCCCAAATAATGCCGACTAATGTGTTGTATGCGTAGTCGCCCGCAATAAAACAGCGGTAGCTTTCTGACTTGACGAACTAGAACAGGCCGTTTTGGGCGTTGATTTGCAGGACCCACCGAAAGTTGCTGGACGGGTCATCGGGAGGTAAGCTAGCGCCGCTGGCCATCAGCCCTGACGAGCAGCCAGCATTCACCATCACAACCACTGTCTCGTCCGATTCACAAAACCCACCGTCAGTGCGCCGGCCCAGCGTCACTACGTTAGTGTGTTGTCTGCCTTGTTGTCTCTTGTATTCGTTTCGTACCCGTTCTGTTGTGTCGTTTGCCTCGTTGTTTGCATTTTTGAGTTTGTGCGCAGCATGTTTGCAGAAAAATCACGGATGCCATGGGCTACCAATAATTTTACAGAACTTGCAAGTTCTGAATATGTAGGGAATTAAAAATCAGTCAAAGGAAAGTTAGAAAATCAACCGTAAATCATATTTTGTGAGAGAATTTGATTTAAAAACTAGAAAATCGGCGATTCATTTTGCAAAATGATAGTATTATTTCTATTAAATTGGTTAAGGGCTTAATGAAAAAATTTTTCAAATAAAAGTTGTAGGATTTTGAGGGGGACATCTAATGGTGACTTTGACCATGACCATCAAGGTCATTTCAAGGTCAAGTTGATTTTTTCTAATGGAAACACATATTTTTGACACCAGAAATGAAAAGAGCAGAAAACTTTACATCCGACTATGACCTTGACCATGACCTTCAAGGGCATTCGAAGGTCATTTTAGTTTTTTTGTTGCAAAATTCATTTCCGTCTTGCCGAATAGTGTACTCGGGGGTTTACGAGGGTGCTGATCGCGAATATGAAGTCAGAATTTGAAAATATTCAAATCCAATATGGCCGAGCAATTTTTAGTAAACATTTTTAATATTCATATGAATTAACACTTTGAAAATGCTTCAACCTACGTTTAAACTCAAGGTCGAGCCGAGTATTCGACATATTGCATCCGCCGTATCGGATTTAACTATTACTAAATTCTGAGCTAGTCTGACTTTCAAAACATTTGAATAAGAAATGGGTATTCTGGAAAATTATGGCGAGCCCCACATATCAAAAAGAAAAATATGAATAAGATTAAAATTTTGCCTGCAAAATACTAGAATGACCTTCAAATGACTTTTGAAACTTAAGGTCATGATCAAGGTTATATCCGGAAGCAAAATTCTCCGCACTTTCTATTTCGGTCTGAAAAATACCGGCTTCTATTTGAAAAATTAACTTGACTGAAATGACCGTGAAGGTCAAGGTCAATGTTACAGATGGACGTGAAATGGCCCGCTCTTCTCATTTCTGGCCGTAAAAGTAGAATTTTGCAACAAAAACTAAAATGACCTTCAAATGGCCTAGAAGGCCATAGTCAAGGTCATAGTCGGATGTAAAATTTTCTGCTCTTTTCATTTCTGGTGTCAAAAATAATGTGTTTCCATTTGAAAAATCAACTTGATCTTGAAATGACCTGGAAGGTCAAGGTCACCATTAGTTGTCCCCTTCAAAACCCTACAACTTTTATTTGAAAAATTTTTTCATTAAGCCCTTAACTTAAGAGATACTCACGAGTATTTTTTAAAATGGGACACCCGGTATAAAATAGTCACTCGGAAAAATTTCGAGTTTTCAAAAAAAATGTATATATCCGATGATTTTAGTCATTTTTTTAATAAAACGTTTATACAATTGTTTTAATTTCAAGAGAGATGCATGGACTCCCTAATATAAGCATGTTAGTGTTTCAACTGATTATTGTTAAGCAAAACGTCGAATTTGCATGTTTTTTTAATGTAAAAAATAGGATTGGATAAATACTATTAGTATTTATTGATGAAATGTGAATATATCTTATTTCATTGAATATTTGCGGTTATAAAGCGTATCCCAAAAACACAGGATTTGAATTGTGCGCCATTTTCATTCTGAAAGTTGGCAGCGTTGTGAAGGGTTGCATGTTGTAAACATTTGGCAACTAATCTTTCACAGTTGTTTCATTCGGGGCGTTCCTTCTAGCGAAAATTCCACGTAATTTACGTACATTCTCAGCTACACACTCTCCGTACTTGTAATGAATTGTCACAAATTTCACTCGCTCATCCATCGTATCTAATCACAATGCTGCCAACTGTTTGGAATGAAAATGACGCACAATTCAAATCTAGCGTTACTTCTGGGACATCTTTTATTATAAAAAATTTAAAAAAACAGTTTAAAGCATGTGTAACTTTGTATGAACTTCAGGGCATTTTTTGACAAAAATGCCATCACCCAAAACAATTTTGTTATTTATTGGTTTGCATATCGCTTTTGCTGTGTTGCACTGCATGTAGTTATAACCTCGGCACTGGTAGCGGCTTACATATTAACGTAAAAACATTAACAAGCAAAATACTCAATTTTTTTTGTACGATATGTACCCGCTATACAAGACTGCTTTATGTTGGACGACGGAGTTACAATCGCTATAGGTAAAAGTTGATGTTGTAGGAATCCAAGCGCGGGCAGCCTCGTTTTGTCCGAGACCGGATCACTGGATCGAGCCAAAGCGGCCTACGAGAGACGGAAAAAGAACCAGGTCCAGGAGTCCGACATGGCAACCGTGCCGGGAAGAGTGGAGATCACCAGGGTCAATCCCGATGATTTGATAGAGGAGCTCTTGAAGAATACCAATCTGGAGCAAGCGGATGACTCAGCTGAAAGTAAGATCTGGTTTCGATGTTTCTTAAACACTACAGATGGTCCTGTTTTGTTGGTCCTTTCAGGAAGTGTCGCCAATGTGCTGATACTCCCTGAACCGTCTTAGTAACTTTTAAGAAACGCCGTATTACTTTTCCTTGAATTGTATTAATTCGTTCATAGTCTAGACGGTATTTGTTTAAAAAAGTCCATATTTGGGTGAATCGTATATCCACGGAGATTTTTGGCTTTTTGGCTTTCAAATATCACTAGAAATGAATATTTTTCTATGCGTATAAAAAAAACGTGAGTTTAACTTTTGGCGGCACAATATGTTAAAAAAATTCGAAAAATGTCATATTTTTCTTCCTATTAATTATGGATATTTTCAAGAGTTGATTTTAGACGAAAATGAAGGAGGACAACAATGTTTGTAATTAAATTTTTTACAAAATATGACTAGTTACAAATCGAATGAATCAAGATTATTATTGTAAAAATCGAAAAAATCGCATAAATGGGGTTAAAAAACATTACTTTTTAGGGATTTTTTTGGGGTTTTTAAACTGGGTATAGGACCTTCATACTTGGCTCCAGAAAACTTCATGTTATGTAGAATTATCACACCAAATTTCATCTAAATCGGTTCGATAGATTTTGCATAATAATTTTACAATCCAGTTTGAAACAAAATTTGCAAATTTTCAAAATTTTGCACAGCAGAAACCAAGGCCCTTAGATACTTGAAAATTTAATCACATAGAAAAGGGCTTTCAAACGCTTTTTGAAAAATTAAAATCTGTCAATTAGGAGGGCTCTGGCGCTTGTTTAAACATTCGTCGAATTTTTGTACTTATAAACAATTAGAATAACTTTGTGAATATTCAACCAAATCAAATTTTTTAAAATAGGTTTTAAAAGTTATTGGGAAGACGCTTCCTTAAAAAAAAAACAGATCGATTGGTCAATTAATTACGTAGTTACAGCCAATCAAAGTTAACCGTCATTTACACTAAATGTACTGGGACATCCGGGCTAATTTTTCGAAAAATACCTTTGGTATTCCGAGTATTTACCAGGTCTAAGTTTGCAATACTTTTCTTCGTTGGCAACCTACTTTAAAACGTGTTTGAAGTTATTTATGCATGCGAGCAATTCAAGAAAATCGTGCGGGGAAGCAGAGAGCGCGGCCGCTTCGGCCTGCTCGAAATTGAATCGGCGAGTTCAAAACCGCGACGCGCTTAAATATTTTTAATATCTCAGCTTCTAGAGGTCAGATTTTGATGATTTTTGTTTTAAACTCAAAATAATTATTAATTTCCGCGTTGTCTAACTCCTCATTCTCGCACTCTACTTCTGCTTCTACTTCTACTTCTTCTACTTCTTCTTCTACTTCTACTTCTTCGATCGAATCGATTTCGTCTTCGGTTTCTGTGAAATTAACTTTGATCGGCTATAACTACGTAACTAATTGACCAATCGATCTGTTTTTTTTTTAAGAAGCGTCTTTCCAATCACTTTTAGAACCTGCTTTAAAAAATTTGATTTGATTGAATCTTTACAAAGTTATTCTAATTGTTTATTAGTACAAAAATTCGACCATTGTTTAAACAACATGGAAAAATTTTCATTTCTAGTGATATTTGAAAGCCAAAAAGCCAAAAATCTCCGTGGATATACGATTCACCCAAACCAAAACAGATACCGCCTAGTCTATCATGTGCCTGCTCTTCCAGCCTCTGGTCTTCAGCTGTTCATAGCGAAGGACGGCACCGCGGCCCTTGGAAACCACGAGGTCAAGTCCCAGATGTCGACGGGGGTCCAAGTATTCAAGCAGGTGGTGATGGACGACAGGTAGCCAAGGTGTTAGACCTCTCGCCCCGTCACCGCTTGAACGTGTACGGTACATCAAATAATCAATGTTGATATTACTGTTGGTACGAAAACATCCTGTAGCATTGCCCTGTGAGGTGTCTTTAGAGGAGCGCGCCCGCTATCCAGGACAATAACTTCCACTGATGACAATAGGACGAAGTTAACTCGTGCCGAGTCGAAGCGAGGGCTCAAAATTTTGTACAAATCAAAAGTATAGGTATTTTGTATTTTCTAGTTGCAGTATTACAGTATCGGGATAGCGTGTTAGTGCTAGGTTTTCTTTTTATCGTGGAAGGGGTGACCAAATTGATGAAACGGAAATGAGTTCGTTCGGGTTAAAAAGAAAGTTAGAGTCTCACATATCCAGAAAAAAGTACAAAGAAGAAATGAAACTTAATTTTTGTTATTATATGATAGTTTGTTAATAATTTTTTTGCCAAAACGGAAAATTGATCAAGTGATTTGAAACTTACAGGTATTTGGTGACTAGCACTGATTTGACCAGTAAATTACTTAGCATTTATTTTAATGCTACTTTAATCTCATCTTTTAGTTTTCTCCTTTTTTTTTTTGATAAAAATTTGAAATTGCTTGTTAAATAATTAATCATTCCGCTAATTATGTGAAAATTAGTGTTTCACCATAAGCTATTGGTAAAGAATGGTCACTATTGCTCTCTGTTTTAAACGCTAATTCGTTTTTAGCGCTTATTTAGATGACACAAGAAAATAATGTTAGTTTTTTAAATAATTTAAAATTATTGAATAATTATTGATTTGATTATGTGATAGTTAATATTTTACCATTCAGAAACCGTCGTTTTTCAGTAGTAGCAGTTATTGTTGCTATTGAACTCTTTAGCGTTTATTTGAAGACACATTGAAGGAATATTTTTCTTTTCTTACAAAAATTTGTAGTTGCTTATTAAGTAATTATGAATTCAATAATTGATGTTTTCAAACATAAGATACAAAATTTTTGACCTGTTAGAAACCGCTGAAAATAGTACTTTTAAATTGTTTTTCGCTATCGAAACCTTTAGTGCTTATTTTAATGGTACATAAAGGAGTATTTTTGCTTTTTTTAACAAATCTTTGAAGTTACTTATTAAATAATTATTGATTTAATTAATTATTTAAAATTCTAATGGTGTTTAATAACATAGCCACATAAAAAAAAGTTGTATGTACTTTCATGCGACATATGTTATTCGTAGTATTTTTACCGTCTGATCACGAGTCCGGTGTCAGAATTGAGCTATCACATCCCAGGAATTTCCTAACCTCAGAAAACGGGTCAAAAATAGCAAAAATTCACGAAAAAGTGCTAGGAAAAATACAAAAATTTTTTTCCCTATATTCAAATGTTCACTTATATGGTTCAGACCTCGCCAAATGTGAATCCGCGATGAGAATTTTTAACCTCAAAAAACCGTCAATTAAGGTCAGATATCACGCATTTTAAAAAAATAACAGATTCGCGCCAAATTTGGTATACAGGGATTTTCGGGGTCGCTGATCACGGATCCGAGGTCAATTTTGCAAAATTCAAGATGGCGGATTCAAGATGGCCGACCAAATTTTCAAAAAAATCACAGATTTGCGCCAACTTTGGGATACGGGGGTTTTTGGGGTCGCCGATCACGAATTCGAGGTCAATTTTGCAAAATTCAAGATGGCGGCCGACCAAATTTTCAGAAAATAACACATTCGCTCCAAATTTGGTATACGAGGATTTTCGGGGTCCCTGATCACAAATCCGAGATCAGATTTACAAAATTCGTTTTTAAAAATTTAGTCAATTACCTATGTACTTTATTTGCTGAGATTAAACAGAGAACCCGTGAATAGATCTTTTACAGAAAAAAAAAACAAGAAAATTAAATTAAAACATGATTGGATATTCAGGATATAAAATAAACAAAAATATTACAAAACGAATTTCGCAATTCTGACCTCGAATACGTAATCAGCGACCTCGAAACCCCGTATACCAAATTTGGTGCGAATGTGTTATTTTTTGAAAATATGGTCGGCCCTCTTGGATTCGCCATTTTGAATTTTGTAAAATTGTCTTCGGATCCGTGATCAGCGACCACGAAAACCCCTGTATACCAAATTTAGTGCGAATGTGCTATTTTTTTGAAAATCTGGTCGGCCATCTTGGATTCGCCATCTTGAATTTTGTAAAATTGACTTCGGATCCGTGATCAGCGACCACGAAAACCCCCGTATACCAAATTTGGCGCGAATGTGTTATTTTTTTAAAATTTGTGAAATCTGACCTTAATTGACCCGCTTTTTTGAGGTTAGAAAAGAAACCATCAATTGTGACAACGGATTCACCTTCGGCGGGGTATTAACCATATATACCCCGCCGAAGACATTTGAATATAGAAAAAAAAATTCCTAGCACTTTCGTGAATTTTTGATATTTTTGACCTGTTTTTTGAGGTTAGGAAATTCCTGTGATGTGGTAGCTCAATTCTAACACCGGATTCGTGATCAGGAGGCAAACATACTACGTATAACATATGTCGCATGAAAAGTACATACAACTTTTTTTTGTGTGGCTGTCTGATTCTTGGTCTTTCAGAAAGTTTTATTTTTTACTGGTTGCTGTTTTCCTTGCTATTAATCTCTTTAGCGCTTATTAGAGCTGCACATTAAAGGAAATATTTGTCTTTATTTCTCATAAAAATTTGAAGTTGCTTATTAAACAGTTAGGTATTACTTAAACATAATGAAGAAATTTTAGACCTATCAGAATCCACGGAAAATGCTTTCCATTGTTTTTACTATTAAACACTTTAGCGCTTATTGAGACAGCACATTAAAGAATTTTTTTTGTTTTTTAGTAGAAATTTGAGGTTTATTTATCAAATTTAATTAATTTTGAGGAACCCAAATGGTGTTTAAAATAATTTTTTACATTTCGGAAATAATAATTTTTTAGTATTTGCCATTGTTGTTGCTACTGAACTATTTAGCGCTTTTTTGAACGACACATTAAAGAAATATTTTTGTTGTTTTTAATCGGAAATTTAAATAATTGTTAATTTAATTATGTGAATCCTGAATGGTGTTTAATAATTTTTTACCTTTCAGAAGCCACTGAAAAATAGTGAGTATTAATTTAATCAATCGCTTCAACCGTAACTTTTCAGAAACCATTGCGCATTAGGAAAACATTTCGTTTTTGCAATAAAAATTTTAAATTTCTTAATTATCAAATCAATCAAACTTTTGAATCTAATTCGCTCTTTTCCTTTCATCAAATTTGGGACTCGCATTTATATATTTTTTGTACGCTTTTACAGATTGTTTTATAAAACAAATGTGTCTAATAAATGGCTGATTATGTCCGAGTAAGGTCAGTTACGACGGATTGAAATTATTTTCAGCACAGTTTCCAACAGAGGAAAAGACTTTGCAAGGATCTTTTTTTTATATACATATATATAAAAGATAAAATGTATCGTGATGTATAGAAAATATCAAAAGTACATTCTAGTTGTCGGTGTGCATATAACATAATGTCGTTTTTGGTGTCTGGAAGCTCCAAGGAGAATCCGTTCTAATCCTCAATGTACAGTATTGATGTTTACTGGAAACGTGTAAAAACATGTAAGATATTAAGCCTCGTGTAAGTACTAAAAAAAGCGTTTGCTACAGAATTTTTTTGATATCAATATATTGTTAGTATTACAGTTGCATATACATAACGTTGCCAATTTTTGTGATACATTGTTATTATTAGTGCGAAGTATACATCACACGACCCTTTTTTTAATGTGATGGCAATATCATTTGACAATATTATTTATTGTAAATTATTTCGTTTACCATTCTGCATAAATTCTATTTATTTTCTAGTTTTAATCTGGACTTTCCTGTATTATACTTTTAGTTTTAATATGTATATATCGATACAATAAATTTAACAGGAGTTATGTTTGAATTTCGGCTTTCACTCATTTGAAAAATTCCCTTCCCACAGGCCCAGAACAAAGATGTTTTACGGACTCGCAAATAATAATTTCCATTAAAAAACAGTAAAAAAGAAACAATTTTTTTATTAGATTAAAAATAAACTTATAAGATCCTACATAGCATTGGGTAAAGCATAAACAATGGTAATAAAGCAATATGACGAGGTAAGTAAATCTTTAATACGTAATTAAGTAATTTATAAATACATTGTGTAACTTTAAGTGAGGTTTTAATAGTATGTATTCTGTAGAATGCTAACCTAAAATATATTTTTTCTAAATAAAATACATAATCGAGTTATAATTAGTTTTTTAAACTGCATTTATTAAACTCTTTGTCTACGCCGTTACTGAGCAGCTCAGTTTTATGTGAGCGCTTATCGAAAAGCGGAAAATTAGTCACAAGCAATAAAATTTCAATTTTTACTGTATTACATTTTAATAAATACACTGGTCAAAGTTTCATTCATATTTTGCTTAGCATTTCTTTATTTTTTTTTTAATAAGTTAGATCGGAATACAATTGTCAAGACATTTTGATTCATCTTTGAAATTTGTTGGAATGTATAAAGTTTAATGATATGTATATATCGATGCGACGGGCGCATATGATATGCACGTGCATATTTCCGCGGTTTATTATAAATGCACGGTTTTAATCATTCATTGTGCCAACTTAAATTTCTAGTCAATCTGAGATAGCATGTTTTTACTTAAAGACCTGAACTAAGATGTTTTTCAAGCTTAATTTGAGATAGCATGTTTTACAACCGCATTTTCGTACCAAAGCGTCGATTTAGTTCAGTTGATTCGAAATAGATGTCGCGCCAGTAAAATTTTCTATTTTCAGATGATCCACATTTTGTAGGTTAGATTTAATGTGCATTAATATTAAAATTAATAAACAAATCTTAGCGGTTTACAGGAAAATGTTAAAATTTAAGCCACTTGGGTGTTTCAAGGTAATTCTCCTTGAAAATCGAAACAAAAAATTATACAAAACTCATCCTTCATCGCGCTATTTTTCACGAGCAATCGCTTATGGTTAGTTAATTTTGTACTGCAAGATACACCTCATTATAATCATAAGAATTAGCCCAGAAGTCTTATGTAAGGTAGAAATTGTCTCAAGACAATTCAAACGAATTTCCAAGGATTGTACAATCCTTCCCATAAAATTTTTAAGGAATCCTACTTTCCATTCAGTTCTCAGAATTATGTTGTGTAAAACAATTACTCTGCGGACTATAGGCCCCGTCCAGCAGTATCCAATAGACAGCTAAGATGATTCGTCAGAGAATCACTGTACACAAACACCGATTTTGAACTTATTAGCTCACTTCAGTATGCCATATGTGAGATTTAGCTTAGGATTATGGGTTAGATATAATCTAATAAAGGTATGTCGTATCTTAGATCGATGGTTTACAGACATAAAACCTTATTTTATAGCTACTATCAAAGAGCGACCTACTAATCTAGTTACTATAGGAATGCATAACTAGTGTTAACTTTTTAACTAATGTAACAACTCCTCTGCAACTACAGGCCCTGTCCAGCATTGAGTTGCAACCGCAATATCTAATAAACAGCTAAGAAATACGTCGGTAGATAAACATTAAATTTTTTTTATTTTACATTTTCATAGACAAGAAAAGTGGAAAAATCGAAATATATTCAAAGAAATCAGCGCAATATGTACATCGATGTTCTGTAAATATGTACACCTATTTACCTAATCAAGAAATGGCATAAAAATTTGTTATGTGGGCTAGTATCCCTTTTTCAACGTCTCGCATAATGCCTCTCACAACCCTACAAATGTTTTACTACATTCGGTCAGAGTATACCTAAGTCTCTCAGTGTAACACATCAATATACCTTTGCACCTGCCTAATTAGGAGTATTAACTGGTACTAGGACCAAACTGTTATAAACCTATTTTATTTAGCGACATCTACACAAATATTCTAGTACTTTGTTAATTAGTAAGGTGGCCATATCCCTGGCCGAGAAATAGTCAAATTTCTAGCGTTTTTAGGTACTGAAAGCTTAAAAAGTAAAACGTGTAGAACAAAAGTAAGCGCAAAAATAAAATCCTTGATGTTCTGTTTATTCCTTGATACTATTTAAATTTACTCAAATAAAATAATAACTAAAAAAAAGCGTTTAGAAAACATGCGTTTGCTGTTATCCTAACCCCACATTTTAAGAATTAATTTCACGTACTTATAAATAAAAGTAAACAATTTTATATGTAGGACTAGGCAAGTAAATGTTATAAGAATATTTACATGTGGAGTTATATATAAAAGTTAGTATTTTAGTAGATTTCAGTATCTAAAACCTTGATGGTTTGATAGTTTGCACCTCTTTATTAGTTTTACTGCGGCGTCTTTGAAAATATTCAGGTGGCATGACATAACATTCCTATTAATTGATAAGCTTTAGATTATTCAGTGATTAAATGTTTGGAATTATTTGTCTTTGTGGAAAACACTATTTAAAGAATACGGCGCCCTTAATTGATCAGCCTAAAGGTAGTGAGTGGGCAACCAGGTGTACGCGAGTATGATGAAGCAAGTTTCGCTACGTGATAAAAACCAGGGTCTAATTTGTACTCCGCCTTAACCACATATTGTCGTGTGTCACATTCACACACTTAAATTCCTTGAGGATTCCTGTGACTCCAACAATGCATTCCTTATAAACTATCGCCTTCGTTGACATTTCGTCGTACTATTATCGTAGTATTGTAGCATCACAAGTGTCGCACTAGGCAAACTCAAGTTCTGTACGATACTGTGGCAAATATATAGATACTCTGCGGACTAAAGCTCCGTCCAGCACTGAAATAAATCCACAGCATCTAGTAGACATTATTCTTCAGTAGACCGATTTCGAACTTATTAGTTATCGTCAGCAGACCATAAGTGAAACGATCGGCAAATGATCTAGCTATTTGGAATTATCTACCGACATGTTTTGATTGTGGGTGTGTTATAATCTAGAAACACGGTATCGTTAGTTAAAAACTTAATCGAGATTGTCGCCGCCAAAGGGCGGTTCTAGTAACATTTTTTATAAATAAGTAATAATGCTAGCTGTAGTGTTCTTGCAGTACTGTAAATTTTTAGCAGCAAAGCTCTTTGACTTTGTATGCATTTGCTAAATAGCAGTTAATTGTTTAAATTATTGGTTTTAAAAGTCGGCTACAAATTGTACATATTTGTGTTTTTTTAAGTTTATTTATGAAATATTGCCCTTTTCCACAGTTTATTTATACTCGACTATAATTTTTACGGTAGATGGACAAATACCCAGCCATTTGCTGTGACAAGCGGCAATTGCAATAAATATAGATAAGTTTTGCTACGAATTATAGGTAAAGTTCCATAGAAAATAAAATTATTCCTTTATACCTTAATTGATTCCTATTTACGTCAAGAAGAGATTCTGATCTTCCTAGCAAAATGTGATTGTTTATTTCCATACGCTGTCTTATTTATTCGGAAAATTACATGTAAAAATACTGAAACGTATCATTAATTACATCAGTTACCTTTATTAGAAACTTGCATCTACTTCTACTTGAAATATTTGGGGAATGTCTTGAAGCATATTATCTAGAAAGGTCATTGTCTAAATAAAAAAATTCTAATTCTGTAAATCAATGAGGAGAATAATTGTTATGCAAAAAAAAAACGCCTTTACAACAAAATAAACGTAGAACGTATAACAACGAACAAGAGAAGCTGTCTAGGGTTATTTTCACCAAAAGAAACTATCCATAAAATATGGAACGATTATTTCTGAGCGCCCTATATATAAATCAGGGTTATTACTTTAGCTATTGCAAAGCCATAAATTGCACATATTTATTTAGGGATTATTCTCTAATGCTTTATATTTATATAATATAAATCAATTTAGATTTTTTTTCATCACTTTCAGTCCTAAAGATATCTGGACCCACTAAACACGAAACGTAAATGAAACGTTGCAAATGAGCTGTTTTACTACACATTTGAAACAATAACTAGAAACGTTGCTGTTTCATTACAGAAATGTAGCACTTGAAAACTTACTTAGTGAAACATAGCCGAAACATTCCAATTGAAGAGAGTTTGAAACATTACTCGAAACATTCCCTTTCGATCTCGGAAACGTAACAACGACAAACAAACAACCCTTTGCTTTTGTTTATCTTATGGAACTTCCATTCGGCATTACTTAAATTTTGCTCTCAAGCCCCATCATTATAGCAAGCGTTAGTTCATTTGCCTTTGTTATATGTACAACCAGACATAAACAGAAAAAAAATTGTGGTAGCATATTTATAACACAAGTCTAGAAAAAATGTATGTTCGTGACTTGCG
>NW_019417028.1:4193507-4290269 GCF_000390285.2 Anoplophora glabripennis
TACGTTTCCAATGAAACAAAACAAAAATATCGAGGGCATAAATGGAACATAAAAAGAATGTTACTGAAACCAATTTTTTGAAACGTTTCATTGGAAACGTATTTTGGGGAGGACATCTTGGGCTTCTAGAACGTTACCAGAACGTTGCATGGATTTTTTATGAAACGTTTCAAGAAAAATGGAAACGTTTCTGAAACATGTCAGTAACTGAAAAATGTTTAGTGGGAAGTGTTATTTATATTTAAAATTTGGTAGGTAATTTTTTATAATTATTTAATTTATGTTGTTTTTCTGTGTGTCTAACATACGTACCCAATTAAATTAAAAAAAACTACTTAAGAATATCACAAGTACATAATAACAGACTATTAAGCTGTATTTTTCGATTTATGATTAAAATGCTAATTTGAAGTAAATTGTTGCTTTTACGTAAGTAATGTCAAATTTATTTTTAGTTTTTATAACGTACTTCATAGAATTAGTACAGTTATTATTATATTAGATAGAAATAATAAGACATTTCATTTTAAAAATGTTTACCAGTACTAAACAGATCTATTGATTAAAAATATAATTTAGAATTCCTACTTTCCTGTATTTCCGAATGAAGAATGTAAAAAACTACTGGGTATTCCATTTTTCTATATTTTTTGACACACATGAAAGGCGCTACGACTTTATTTTTTTTTTGTTATAAAAATGTCATCGTTAAGATCGATTTTTTTTTAATATTCCAACAATATTTAAATAACCTTCAATGAAATAAGAATTGTTTGTCAGTCAATCTAAGGCCCGCACAGGTTCCTGTAACACGTATTTTAAAATTACTTGTTCTAGAATAGACCTTTTTAGTAGTGACGTCACATACGCCAAATAATAGGCAATCCCATAGTGAACATTGTCATCGACTTTCGACCTTATGTACATACTTTAGACACAAATGCCAAAAAAATGGCTTGTTTGTCTTGACCTTACAACAAAACAAAAGAAAATACGCTAAAGATGACACCGATACACGATCACACCTGCGTATGAGGCTATTCTTTCCGAGCATGCGCATTAGAAATAACACGGCTAATGTTAAATGTTTACTTTATTTAATGTTAGGAATATTCTTCTATATCGTTTTTTGTCAGATTTAAGTACATTAGTGTACCTATTCTACAAAACACGTGTTGGTTGTTAAATCCTTGTAAAAAATAAATTAATTTGAAATTGTTCATTTTTATAGTATCTATGTAAATAGTACACAAGGGTCAGATTCGATCTGTACAATTTCAACTATGACAATTTGTTGCGGGTTGCCTGAATATCTGACGTCACACTAAAAAAGAGTCTATTGGGCCAAAATACCATAGCCTAAAATTGCATCATTTGCAAGAGTGTTTAAATTTTTGAAACACGTCGCAAATACGCAAATAGGAAGGATACTTCACATTTAAAAAAAATATTGGCATAGAAATACTCGCCAATGAATTTTACGAACTTACTGATTACATTCTATTTAAGACTGTATTTGCAATAAAAAACTTGAATATATATATATATGGCTCAATTATCATATTTTGTGCTCCTTATAAATATACCCTCTATAACTGTAACGCTCTGTACTGACCCTATAATTTAAAATCTTAATCAAAAATATCCAATTAACAGAGAAAACAAACCTTTAAACAATTAGACAATTTCAGATAATTTTTTAGTGGTTGTTTTTTTCAAGAATCAAGCAAGCTTTCATTCTATGACTACTTTGTTTCATCAAACCCACTTACGAATGTAATTTATCAATAAAAAGAATGCAAACGAAATTATAGTAATTACCGTGTAGGGTCCATAGGAATAACACCCGCTGACGACTCTGAGACAACCTTAACATTAAAATTGTTGGACCTCATCCCCCCTCAGCACCGTGTAGTAAATAGGCGCGCTTTATATAAGAGGAAAAACTGTCTCGGTGTTAGACTACACCACTACAGATTGTTCAAAATCGTAGAAAATGCTTGTAGCGTTGTTTTACTTTTGTCCCTATTTTGCCGACTGTGAAAAATATTAGAAAGTAAATTGCGCCAAAAGCATCAGCCAACTTTTATCTCACACAAAAATACCTTGGTGAAATTCAAATCAACTTTTTAATATATATTTTAAGGGGCTATAACTGCGTTTAACAATTTCAGAAGATATGTTACAGATTTTTTTTATTTTGATTATTATTAGAGTTTTTTTACGTGTCGTCACGAATCCCTTTTACTACAAGAAATTAATTATATATGACCCTAATAGTATAAATGAATTAAAAAGTGCGACAAGTAATCAATAAGCTTTTACAGTGAAATTAAAAAACATTAATTACCATGGTTAGCATCATTAACCTTTAAATTTTGTCTTTGTAAACAACACAATAGAAATAAATCACGTGTCACTTCAAAAAATTTCTCGAGGCAAAATTTACTACCGCACTGCGAGTATCAAATATTTATAATTTTTTAATTTTTTTAAATTGTCGTGTGTCCTATTTTTTTGTTCATCAAATTCAATAAAAAAAAATTATTAGTTCGTTGATATTTATTTTTAGAGGTCGCTCGAAAACAGGTAGGTACACTACTTTGAAAGTTAAAATAATTAGTGACCTTTAGAAATTAAAAACGAATATTTTTTTTTTCGTTTCTCTTGTGAAAATATGTTAGTTTTAAGAGCCCCCTAAAAAAATCAGCTCAAAAAAATATTTTTAGAGGTCGCTCAAGATTTTTAAAAATTTCCAAAATCGTCAAAATTTATTAATTTTTTTATTTTTTCTCGTTATTGTATCAATTTCTAGGTTGAAAAAAATCTCGATTCTGAAAATTTCAAATCAATATTTTATCTATGTATTAGGGTGGCCCAAAAAAAAAACGAATATTTTTTTTCGTGTCTTGTGAAAATATGTTAGTTTATCATGTTTTAGGAGCCCCCTCAAAAAATCAGCTCAAAAAAAATTTTTTCAGATGTCGCTCAAGATTTTAAAAAATTTCCAAAATCGTCGAAAAAAATATCGATTCTGAAACTTACAAATCGATATTTTAATTTCTAAAGGTCACTGATAATTNTTTTTTCTCGTTATTTTCTCATTTTGTGCGTTGAAAAAAATCTCGATTCTGAATATTTCAAATCGATATTTTAATTTCTAAAGGTCACTGATAATTATTTTAACTTTAAAAGTAGTGTACCTAAAATGTTTTCGAGCGACCTCTAAAAATATATATCAACGAACTAATAATTTTTTTATTGAATTTGATGAACAAAAGAATATAATAAATCACGAGACACTTAAAAAATTTCTCGAGGCAAAATTTCCTACCGCACTGTTGAGTATCAAAAATTTATAATTTTTTAATTTTTTTAAATTTAAGTGTCAAATTTTTTTCGTGATTTTTTTCTATTCTTTTGTTAATCAAATTCAATAAAAAAAATTATTAGTTCGTTGATATTTATTTTCAGAGGTCGCTCGAAAACTGAAAGTTAAAATAATTATGACTGACCTTTAGAAATTAAAATATCGATTTGAAATTTTCAGAATCGAGATTTTTTTCCAACTTAGAAAATGATAAAATCAAGAAAAAAATTTTAAAAAAATTCAATTTTTGACGATTTTGGAAATTTTTTAAAATCTTGAGCGACCTCTAAAAATTTTTTTTGAGCCGATTTTTTGAGGCGGCTCTTAAAACATGATAAACTAACATATTCTCACAAGAGACACGAAAAATAATATTCGTTTTTTTGGGCCATCCTAATACATAGTCAAAAAAAATTTTTTTAGAGGTCGCTCAAGATTTTTAAAAATTTCCAAAATCGTCAAAAATTGAATTTATTTAAAAAAAAATTTTTCTCGTTATTTTATCATTTTCTAGATTGAAAAAATCTCGATTCTGAAAATTTCAAATCGATATTTTAATTTCTAAAGGTCACTCATAATTATTTTAATCGATTCGAAATTTTCAGAATCGAGACTTTTTTTCAACCTAGAAAATGATAAAATAACGAGAAAAAAAAAGTAAATAAAAAATATTCAATTTTTGACGATTTTGGAAATCTAAAAATCTTTAGCGACCTTAAAAAAATTTCATTTGAGCTAATTTTTTGAGAGGGCTCTTAAAACATGATAAACTAACATATATTCACAAGAGACACGAAAAAAAAAATTCGTTTTTTTTGGGCCACTCAAACATAGGCATTGTCGAAACCAAGAGAGTTGTACGAACAATATTTGGATAAGAGAGATAATACAATCCGAAACATCGCCTTAATGTTAAAAATGCTGTCACCGCCGTTCTTGGTGGTGAAAGTTCAAAATATTTGAAATTATTCTATTTCCGTGGCTGAAAACATACATAGTAGGGTAGAAATTAAAATATCGATTTGAAATTTTCAGAATCGAGATTTTTTTCAACTTAGAAAATGATAAAATGCTCAAGATTTTTAAACATTTTCAAAATTTGTTCAACCTTTGTAGTCTCACTTAAAGTTTATCTTTTTATGTATTTGGGTTTAAAATTACTATAAAAAAAATTTGCAGTACTTGTCTAACTGAAGTTAGATTAAAAAAAACGAATTTAAAGATCTAATAGCGGATAAAAGTGAGCTATTTTAGACAAATTCAAAGTAGATAAGTAATAAGTAAGATCATCTTTATGCTAAATGCTTTTTGACGAACTCCCATCCAAATGATATTGCTAGAATTATATTTTAATTCCAACAGAAATATTTCGAGATGAAATTGTGCTATATTTTTTAGCAATGGATGCAAGTGGAAGACCTGAAACAGGTTTCATCTACGGTAACAATTTGTGGATTGGTTCCCACTCACAGTGTAGAGACATTTCCAATACCAAGCCGTTAGAAATCAACAATGAAAAAATTGAACATCTTAACACTCCTTACGATTACCCGCCATATTCCATGGGGTTTGCCATGGTACACATTAGGCATAACAGCACATTGCAGCGCCATACTCAGCTACCGCTTGAGGTTGGTATATTTTTTCAATAATAATCATGACATAATTGTTTAAATGGTATCGACAGCTAGACTACCCGATATCTTCTTCAAATGATAAATCTTCCCAACGTACCTACCGATTGTTTACCATAAAGATGATTTTGGGATACGTTCCTAAGTTTATTTGATTATAAAACTGTTGCTGAAATGTTGAGTTGTTCACATGTACATTTCCATTTGTCTAGTTGCCAATATAAAAAATATAAAAGCAAAACAAATTGAATAATGTTTTTAGCTTCCCTTGACATCTCATTTACATTTCTCTCGAACAGATTTCTTCCATTGGTAAAAGGAAATAAATAATTAATGAAATACACCCAATGGAAATTTTATTAAATAAGGAAAACAATTTGTAAATGGGTACGATTATTTTATTTACAAAAACAAATCAAATATAACTATAATCCAAATCCGCAGTTTTCTTTAAGACATCCTGTACTAGAAATATAGTCGTACATTAATTTTTTTCATATGAAATACTGTTTCTCTTACAGTGGACTATTCAATTGGGCCTTTGTGTTCCACACTCGTGCACTGACAATGATATATTAGCTTTAGCTGAGAAATATTTTAACGGCGACTATTTTGAAGAAAAATATATTTATAACATAAGTATGCAAGTTGTAGAAGTAAAGAAATTGATTGATAATAACTTATGGTTACTTGAATTACCGAAAACTATTGCTTTCAGGTGAGCAACATTAATATTATAATTGATAATGCAGTTCTACGTCTGTAAAAATCGTATTTTTCTGTAGTTCTTGTTGAAAAATTAAGAATTCTAGTCAGAGTGAAGCATAGACATTGTTTTTAAATATCTCGAGTTTTAGCTGAATAACAATAACCACGATAATTGTCCAGAAGTGAAATTTAATAAAAAGAACTTATTTTGTTTTAGCGTGATATTAGCCACAATATTTTTTCTCGCAATTGGAGGTACGATATACGACGTTAAACGATATAATTTAAATAAACGTATTCTAACTGGCTACAATGTAGCCTGTAATGGAAAATCTACAAGTCGTAAGTTCTATTTTTTTAAATTAAATATATGTACTTACACTAATGATTCATATGAATTCTACCACTTTCTAAAACAAGAATAATAATAGTATAAGAAGTAGTTTAGAAATAATTAAAGATCCATAGTAATAGTTTAAATTTTAAATGAATTATTTTACTATTTTACAAAACAAAAAAAACAAATAAAATTAATATTTATCCATTTGAAAACTTTTGGTTCTATCTGAAGAACTTCTATAAGATTGTAACAAAAATAAACTAACAAATGTCATGGGTATATTGAATTTAACAAAATAGTGGGGATAAGGCATTCAAATTATTTTTATTCAACTCCAACGAAGTATTTTAGAAAAAATACTCATTATTTGTGACTTTTGTACCCTTGAGGTTTGTTGTTTCAATTTTGATACGTTAATTCTTTATAGCTTTGACTATTCCAGTTACAACAGTTGAACTAGTTCCAAAGAGCTCAATGGACGAACTACCTCGGCAGAGTAGCCTCGGCGAAATATTGCAATGCTTTTCAATTTACTCCAATATAAAGAACCTGGTGAAGACCAAATTATCAACCGATACTGTGGGGTGTATTCATGGTCTCAGGTTCCTGAGCATGCTCTGGGTTGTAGCAGTGCATTCTCTATTTTACCAAGCTGACTATATAAAAAATGTACCCTTTGTTTATCGTTTATCGGAGGACTTTATGGCTCAGATTTTGAGCAATTCCAGTTACTGCGTTGATTCCTACTTGTTTTTGAGGTAAGAACGTTAATTTTTCATATAGGTAGGTGTGTTAAACTCTAGAAGCCATGCAAGGTAAATGTTAGATTACCGAATGGAAGAGAAATCGGAATTGTCGTGGTATTAACAGTAACAAGTAGAAGCAATTTGTAGATTTATTGAATACGGAAATATATGAAACGGGACAGACCATTTCTGCACGCGACTTCAAAAATATATGTGGAACATATCCAAGAACTAGTTTACTGATATTTCAATATTTGTTTTAGTGGATTTTTAGTTGCCTACTTGTATTTCAAATCAAAGAATCCTTACGAACAGCCTAATAAACCAATAAGTTATTTAGTGAAAATCAGGGAGTATATCATGATGTGGATCAATAGATATTGTAGGTAAGAGTTTATATGGGAGATCTTAATAATACTGTGAAGGCTTCACCGTCAGTATTGTTGTTGTAAGTATCTACCCTTTTTACTCTTTTAGATTGACCCCACCATACATGATGATTCTGATATTTACAAACATAGTGTATACATTTTATCGGGAAACTTCTTCATTGACGTCTTCAGAGAGAGCGGACATCGCGTGTGATAAGTACTGGTGGAGGAATCTGTTGTACATCAACAATCTCTATCCAAGAAAAGAGATGTGCATGAGTTGGTCTTGGTATCTGTCCCTAGACACACAATTGTTTACAGTCACGACGCTCCTATTAATTCTGTCTACAGTGTAAGTAAAACCATATATGAAGTGATAGACATAACAGAGTATAAAGAATCTAATTTCTTGCCTAGGGTTTTTAAGTTATCTGCAGCTGCTGTAGTATCCCTTATACTAACTACCATAATAGCAACAGCGTGGAAATGCTACTCAATTGGGTACATTCCAACGTAAGTGTCCTCTCAAATGTTAAGAACAGTTAAATAAGTTTTGCTTTTTATTTTTTTAGAATGGATGAACAGCTAGTCCAGATGGATGCCATATATGATCTCCCTTGGAACAGGATGGGGCCATATTTAATTGGTGTCGTAACAGCGTACATCCTAAAAGTGAAGTTGGACAATAAACTGACTTTAACAAAGGTAAGATGGTGAAACGTTACAATGAGCTTATGCTGATAATAATAGGTAAATGTTTGAGGAAAAGTTCTGAAATTTCGACAGAATAGTACCATTGCATTGTGAGAAATATCGAGGAACTAATATAAACACACACATATGTGTAAGCGAAAGTGAGAATGAGAATCTGTCGGAGAAAGATCTGAAAAGTAATTACAGTTTATGGTGTAAACAAACGTTTCCCATGAGAAAATTTTTATTTTAAAAATTAGTTTAGTACTGCAAGGGAACAATTAGCTATTCTTTAATTAAAATCATTTATTGCGATTTAATTATTACATTATCAACATTTAACAGCATGCAAAAAAATCTATTTCAAATATGTATAAAATATTTTATCCACAATCACCTTATAATCGGACCTTTATCCACACATATGAACCGTGTAAAGTGATACTTTATCCACTACTGGAATAACTTAAACTTTATTTTCTAGAAAATGCGGATATCTCTGTGGACCATCTTCTCTGCATTAAATATATGGATATTATTCACTTTATATACTCGACAGTTGTCTGTAGAATTTTCAGCAATGTACATGGGAGTATCCAGAACTCTTTGGGGAGTAGGATTGGCCTGGATTCTAATTGCTTGCTGTACTGGAAATGCCAGTAAGTCACTAGTTGTATTAACACAAAAACTAAGCTATGCTCTGTTCCTTAACAGTTTTACCACTGATGCACAAGGAAGAGCTGATTGTTTACACTTCTATCTTCTAAAAAAATATAGTGTTAGTTTTCAACTGTTTTTGCTGTGAATGGAATTGCATCAACCAGACCAATAACAATATTAAAATTTACTCGCTAATCACGATGAACTAAATCCAATTGAATTAATATACCTGTAGGTGCAGGTAAATGGAGCTACTGATTTTTCTTAATCATATCTATTTTAGGAGCTTTGGACAAACTGTTATCGTTCAGAGGATTCATTCCACTGAGCAGGATAACATATTGCGCCTATCTGCTGAATCCTGTTATGGCGAATATGATCTACCAGTCGGCAGAATCTGCATTTGAGGCATCCTTAGCAGAACTAGTACGTACAAGATTTTGTTTAGATACGATTCAATATATCTAATACCAGGGTGTAAGGTACGTCGAAGAGAGTTAAACTTACTCGTTTTTCAGACATTTACGATACTTGGCATCACATTAATCTCTTTCTACGCGGCATTCCTATCTTTTGTCATGCTGGAATCACCATTTATACTTTTAACGAAAATAGTTCTCAGGAAAATGTCAACCAGGAAACCCCAGCCAGAACCAAAACCACAGACAGATGATAATGATAAGGCTATTTAGTTAATTAGTTATTTATTATGCTTGTGTAAATAATTATTTATTGTCTTTTTATGCATAATGTTTTATACCTTTGGGGGCATTTTAGAAATTGATCCTCATGGCTATTATTTAATAAATGTTATACTCTTGAAAATGTAATTGTTTGCCAATTCCTAGTAATATATCTTTGTTTATTATCCTGTATTTATATGGGAGTCGTTGACCAAATGATCCAGTATACAAACCGCTCCTGGTATAGTCTTTGCGACCGAAGAGCTAAGCAGTATGTACCAGGTTGCAGCAACTCGGCATTGAAATATTTGAAAAACTTGTTCCCATATTTATTTACCCATACCCATATGCAGGTTTGGTTGAACTAAACGTGGAGATAGTAGAAATGTACCTATGCGTCCAGTCAAAGAATGAGTGCGCAGATAAACGGCGTACAAACACAGCCGCACTGGGCGACCGGCCATAAATTTCAATTGTTGAAAAATTGTCTAGCAGTGCAGTGCAGTGCATTTTAATGAAATTGGAAATGTTCATTGATATGTCATAACCAAAATTTACCATCAATATAATAAAATTAAAATAATTAACATATGTTGTTGGCCAAATGAACATATAATAGAAATTTTCTACACATTATATACAAATTATTATTACCTGTTACCTTTTAGGGACGCCTATGAAACTCATACATGTTCAACGCACTTCGGAAAAACCATATCTTTGGAATTCATACGACTTACAGAAAGATATTTTCCCTTTCCAATTTTCTCATGAAAAACCTAGAATTATTTGTATTCGATATAGGTGCCTGCATCTATCAATTTCTTCATTTATTTTCAATTATTCAAAAATTTGTACATGGCTCCATCTGTCGTGCTGACTCCCACAAAGAGCGAAACATAATGTTTTAATTGCTAGTGTTGCGAGAAACAACTCCTCCGGAACTGACGAACGATCCTAGCTGTTGCACTAGATGTTGCGAGTTGGTATAATTCATGTCGGTCGGGGGATATAGCGCGCGGAGTAGTTGTTTCTCGCAACACTGGCAATTAAAACATTGCTCAAAAATTTGTTTTGGTGTTAAATTAATGTACGGCCCAGGCGAACATATTTATTTATTATGTGGCATATAATCAGACTAATCTAAATATACATCAATAATATAGTCAACAGTAATACAAATACTTATTGTAAAATTTTCAGTTGTACACGATAACAATATACAGCAGGATCATTATATAAACCTTTATATTCAGGACAAGTAGGTGTGCGATACACAATGAATTCCATTTGTCTCACATATTTATAAAAACAATCAACACGAAACAAGCAATTACGTTTAGTTTTGATATAAAATTCTAATATGAACAACGATATAGTTATAACGGTGAGCAATATAACAATAACGATGCTGCAGGCCGCCGAACAGTCCCACACACTCGAC
The DNA here is from genome assembly GCF_000390285.2 of Anoplophora glabripennis. Classification (NCBI taxonomy): domain Eukaryota; kingdom Metazoa; phylum Arthropoda; class Insecta; order Coleoptera; family Cerambycidae; genus Anoplophora; species Anoplophora glabripennis. Next base: position 4,204,157 of record NW_019417028.1, read on the forward strand.
CTCTTGGAGGACAGAAAACTGGATTTTGTGCCGTCATCTCAGTTAACGCTTAAATTATTTCCCTGAGGATGTCACTGCGCCAGGTGACGTAACGTGTGGCAGAGAAAGCGATGAGTAATAAATATATCACCAGGTCGAGGTCAAAACGTTGAAACTGCTCGGGAGCTCCACGACATTTAGGCAAATTTTAATCACAATACTACCTCGTTGTCTACCATATGAAGTTTAATAATAACAAATGTATTGTCCATTATATACTGGCTACAGATATTACAACATCGACATTGTGGATTATCAATTCTTATGACTTGGAACATCGACTGCGGAAGCGATTGGTTCCCGCGAGACCAGCACGCTTACCGACCAGAACCGAGTTCTATGGATTAGTACTAATTTATCTACACAACCACACCAAGTGCTGGTCCCACGGGTAGGCGTGGTAAAATATTCCATACTCAAGAAAAATATTGGTCAAACGTATCGCGAAGCAGCGTCTTTTTCTATACAGGTTCGGAAAGTCCTCATGGTACATCGGCCGTTACGTGAGAGCGATAAAGTAAGTCCTAGAATTGTATAAGTAGTGACATCTATTAAAGAAAAGGCAAACGACGAAATCAAAGATGACCACCGGTCGCTGAATTACAAGTGGAAGTGGATCTTATTTGTGGAAGGGCGAAACGGGCGGTGACTATGAGACGCCTTCATTATAGCCATCCTTCTCTATCGCACGGATTTCTATGACTTACTTTATCGCTCTCACGTAACGACCATGGGGACTTTCCGAACCTGTATATGAATGTTTCTGCTTCTTGGGTTACTTCAAATTGTTACTTGCAGTAAAAACATTTTTCTTGCGTACAGTGAGCTACAATATGTGGTCAGATTGTGTTGAATACGACAGAAGTCTCTCCATGATATGTTTAGATACAAAATTTGAATATACGTTTCTTGATACCACCTCTCACTCAACTAAAGCTAATTTCTGTACATATTTGGTGCAAAATAGTGTGGGCAATACATAGAAGAATCCAAAGATCACTTCGCAAAGTCCTCTGTTGTAATTTTAACACTTCGATTGTTTAAATTTTATTCTATCAATGATTACTCCATGCTGCCCAGTTTGGCATTTAAAGCAACTTCAAGTAAATGTATAAGATGAAGTATAAAAATACATAATAAACATGTAAACAACCAATTGTATCAGATTCTAAAAACTAACCATGTAACAAAAATTTTAGGCTAACAGTATTAATGACTCTAAAGACATTTTTCACACGATCTCCAGGTGACGTCATAATTCCGATTATTTAGGTTTTTCAATTGTTTTACGTCCCTGTGCTCCAGGTGGTTGTGGAATCCTCTTAGACACTATGGACAAGCCTAAGCTTGTCAAAAATAAATACAAGCCACTGGAATCAACGATATCTACGACAAAGTGTCTTGTACTGAAGGACGGGATGTCATGTCCAGTGTTTCAGTTTCAAAATTGTACAGAATTTTGTCGCAGATATCTCCTATTCATACCAATTTAAAGCTAAATATAGTTATAGTTAAGTACGTGGTGTGGGTATGTAAAAAATGATGTTCCTCTTTACTCGAACGTCTGGGATTCCTGCTGAACCAGTTTGAACCGCCTGGGGCTTTTGACAGCCACGGAACCATGTCCATCGAAAGAAATTCGGCCTTTGGTTTGGAGATATTTCTTGATGTATCGCGACACCAACGCTTGAGGTCTGATTTGCCACTCGTTCATCACCTCCTTTGGCGTGCACACCTGGAAAAAAGCAAGAAGTTGGGTTTATACGTCGCTTCGCCCAAGAGTTATAATTTTTTAAGATTCTCGTTACCTGATCGCCCTTCAATCTGTCCAGAAGCGTGACGCAGACATCAGCAGCCCTGATCCCTGCGTGGTGCGTTAGAGCGGCAAACGCTAGAGCTTCCATTTCGATATTTTTAACTCCGTTGTTCTTCAGATGTTGTAGGTACTCCAGCTTGTCCGCCTCGGTGTAGTCGCAAAAAGCACCGTCGGTTCTACCTTGACCTACGCAAAAACGATATTTGCTAGCGGGACCGTCATTGTTAGATTTCAAATGTCAGTCAACTGTGAAGATGACACAGGAGAATGGTAAAATATAAGCTATTTCCTTGTCGGACTAGTATATACACGCTATTGTACGCGCTAGTATGCAAATAATATATTTAGCGTACTATGCGGCGTCCGTATAGTTGTAAAAAACGATTTCGACTCGGAAGTAGAGATCTTTTAATATCTCATGAGCCGCGAAATGCGCGAAAGGCGTGGCGTATCCCCATAATTCTTCTAATAAGCACGTTGTGAAAACATTGACTCAGAATTAGACCACTAGAAATGAGCTAAGGCGTTCGGGCATCAATAAAGTCAACTGGCGAACGTTCGTTATATATATTTTTATTGTTTAAATTAAAATAATAAAGAATAGGGCATTTTATTATGATATTTGTAATCGGATCAAAGGCTTGTTTACGCTAGAGCTCGAGAGAGACTGTGAATAATAGGTGCAATGTTTTTAGGACGTAGAATAATTTAGGCGACGGTCGGAATTATGTTTCTGCGCATATGAAGGTCAAAGCTCATAAGATTTTAAAACATCTCTACTATTTTTTCTACTCTCTACGTTCAGTTTAGTTTAAAATAATCTAAATCTAAAGAATATTCTGTTCTGTTATTTCTAAGAATCGGTTTTCAAGGGTTCATTGAGGGGTATGTACCTGCTTGGGACAATAATTACATAACATGCACCATCTTACCTTCATAGAAATCATCGGCACACATAGTGGTCCCTGTTACGGTTTCATAGGGATCGTCTTTGTCTGCAAGGGCCTTTAATTCTCTCACGAGTCTCCTGTCGAATTTGGCAGGTCTTTTCACTATTTTTCCTAACATTGGCTGTAAAAACAACGAAGGTAAGTAGTATTCATTTCACAGTAGGGTTGACATAAATAGATAAAAAAGTTTAACATAAAGCTAAACAAAAATCTTTAAGCATTACGTTGTTGTCGAATCTCTGGGGAAACGGACTCTGCTCGAGTGGTAAAAACTAAACAATGTGGCGTCATCTAGCAATCATAAAATAGTTCTTTTCTTTTATTGTTTTATGCACTGTTCTGCGCATTGTAATTCTGAAATGACCAGCACAGTATGTAGCTTCATTTCATGAAAATTTAGATTTTTTTTGGAAATACTTCCAAAATCACATTAAAACAAAGTAATTAACTATACAACTTCAAACACCTACTACATTACAATGACGGCGACGGTTCCGAGCGCGTTATATTCAACTTTTGTTCTTAATGGCCATACTTCAAAGTTTGTAAACCGCCACCCACGACAGACAAGATGAATGACCTCCACGTATCAGTTGTTTGCAATTTTGGCCTGGGTGAATTATTTCCTATTCTCAGACTCGGGTAGCTATCAATCAACCACACAAGAATGTAATGTACGAGGCTGCCAAGCGAAAAAAGCGTGTGTATAATTTTTCAAGGTGAGTTCTTGGAAATATTGAGGACCATGATGATGTAACTTAAAAAATAGACATTATTCTAAAAGCATAAGCTCTTAAACTTGTTGATGAAGAAATAATTAGCTTTTTTCTTAACCGATTGAAGAAGCAAGTACTAATTTAAAAACATGAAATAAGAACGTTTCGTCAAAAGCACCTGAGTGCAGTGTCATTTGTTGGAGAAAATTAATCAAGAATTATTACGTGAAACTTAGGCCGATCCTGCACCATCCCACTTAACCAACTGATCAAATGTTTTTTTGACAAGGATTAAAACTAAATTTAATCCTAGAAAATAAAGATTAAAACACACGTTTAATACAGGATGCAAAAAAATACGATAACCAGGATTCCAGTTGAATTAATGCAACTTATCTCTGGGAAGGACATTTAGTTATCAGAATACACGACCGATTTTAAGTGCTAATAAATTGGCACGTATTAAATCCGCATATATTACACGCGAATTCACTTTAAACACCTCTTATCAAAGTAGGCAAACAAAGGTCGGGCTATAGAACAATTTACGATCGGTTTATGAGAGTTAATCTAGCAGGTCTGCATAACCTAACCTAACAATAGATAATTGGATTTCGGTGTAAACAAGCATTCGGTAACCGTTTTAAAATCCAATTTAGTCGGATTACATGCAGTCGCGGCGCACGGATTTAATAATAAATAATCGTGAAGGTATTAAAGCCATTTTGGAATAAAAGTATGTCTTGAACGAATTAAAATTAATATAATTAGTTAAGTTAGTACTCCAAAATTCATAAAACTATGTCAGTCATTAAGAGTTTTTTTTCAGTTTAAATAACAAATACATGTTTGTATCAAGAATATGAAATGTTCCATGAACCATGTTTATACAGGGTGATTCAGTCATAATGTCATTAATTTTAACCACGAATGCGAAAGGCCTAATAAAAACGGAAAATCAACAGATCACATCGGCAGACTATAGGGCGTTCGAACATTGAAGCGAAACAGCTGATTTCCCAAGTCGTCTTGAATTTTGCAATTGATTTCAAAATCAAAGTGCAGCGGAACTTTATTAACAAAGTGCTATGGACGTATGAGTGAGTGTTTTTTAGCTGTACTGCCATTTTCAATACGGAGGTACCATACTACTCTTTCTTGCCTTATGACATTATGTATGTATCACCCTGTATAACATTATTTCTTATCTTGAGATGGTCTATTCCTTTACCAAGTAAAGTTTGGCGTGTGCAGTTCAGGATCCTTTATGTCAATTAAATCACTTACTAAAAAATACAAAAAATAACAAAATTAAATACGTTTGCTGTTGCAAAAACTGTTTGCGTGTGTCCTTGAATACATATAAAACAAATTTCCTGTAATAATCGCTATGACCTCATTATTACAAATTTTGATAAAATTTCAATGGCAACACATTCACGTAAACGATATAAGCAGTTTATCTTTTTGCGTAATATTATTAAGCATAAAAACAAACATCAGCAAATAAATAATAACGTATTTACTAATCAACAAGCAATCACTGTTTATTTCAAATCCATCAAAAGTTAAAGAATTTGATGGCGATGCATTGGTCAAAGAAATTATTAGATTGAATTTTTTAATATTTGAAGGTAACAGACTTTATATATTTTTGCATAATTTAAACTACAGAGTGTTATGTTGAAGCTGTAATAACTTTATAACTTACTTAGTTTTCCCTCAAAGCTAGTTAACTATTATAAAAAAAACTGATGAAGTATATCAGCAAAAATGTATTCGTTACACGCAAATGAGCAAAATAGACAGAAATAATACGGTCATCCACAATGTCTTATTGCTTAAATTACCAAAAAAATATCAAATCTTCGGCCAAATGAAAATTAAACAGCCGAAAAGTTTACGAGAGATCTGCCAAAATGAAATGTATTCAGAATGATCAAACACTGTATGGCTGTAATACAATGTTCGATTGTTTATTTGGTATTTTGTACTTACCACTGCATAGAACCGGTTCAGCATGCCATCTACGGCGTCGTCGGAAATTACAACCGTGCCCCCTTCTAGTCCTATCCCACCACAAGTTCCAATCCGGAAGAAAACTGGGTCCCTGCATTTCGCGTGGTACATCAATTTGATTATTTCGTGTAACAGAATGCCGATGGAAGGCACACCCATACCATGCTGTAACAAAATAGTTATCTTGGTTAACAGATCGATTACGTTTTGCTTCATTTTAATTTTTAATGCTAGGAGTAATAAGTGAGCATCAGTTTGGCCAACGAAAAATAATTGAGATGGAAATAAGCATAAGGAAAAAATTGTGACAGACTTACACTAATTGATAGTACAGGTCCAACTTTGTACATACTGTATCGGTAGGAATACTGACTAATGTCCATAAGTTGTGTCCCGGTGGGCAACCTATGACCAATTTCTTTCATAATGTAATAAGCGAAGTGTTCCATTCGCTTTGGGGTCCCGCCCATGCAGACGAACTGAAAAAAAACAATTTAAAATTTTATAGGATACAATTAATTTTATAAAACAGTAAGCATACTATTAATTAATAATTAATAGTAAGCTTTAAGACACGTTTCAACATGAAATTTTTTATTTTTCTGTTGGGAATAATGCTATACTAAGTGATAGGAGATATTTTGTTTTTAAAATGGACTTTTTTTTCAGCATCTAGATGTTTCCATTTCATTTACAAAACTTTCTGATTATAATTAATGTTTTTCGTAAATAGACATTGGTCTGTCGCACAATCTTATTTATTTATAATTTTCAAGACTTGTTCCAGTTTTTTTTTCAATGATTAAATCGAGGATTTTTGACCTTTGACATTATAAGGAAATAATTATATCAACTAAATTATACAATTTAAAATGTAATTCTGTTTGAAATGTGAGTGTCTAATATGTACAATGTTACAAACCAATGGTACATATTCTAAATATTTATACTCGTACATATAAAAGGTTTATTAAAAATTTGTTGCAATTTTACTTTTTATTGCGAAAACTAAAATTAGAATATTTAATACTACACATTATCATTATACTGAATACATATATGAAATATTTGAATTAAATTTATTTGCGGATTATTCATCGTCTAATTTTAGCTACCCCGTCGTTTTATGAGGCTATTTATGTATGCCTCAATATAAACGTCTTTAAAAGGTAAAGAAAAGTTGTCCCTCCAAAAAAATTAAAAATAAAATTCCGGCAATTTCTATTTTTATATCAATTATGTTTGCTGTCTGATAAAATTCGGTCTTTAGTGAATGTGCTGACTGATGAATGGCACCAAATATTTTAAAATAAAATACATGGAGGTCAAAAAGAAAATAAGCACTTGAAACTGCCAAAGTTATAAATCAGATGCAAATAAAGTTATTGCTATAATCATATTGATTGAAAATAAATTCAATTTTTCTTACAGTGTATACAATTTTTGCATAAAATAGTTAAGCAAGTACTATAACAAGAAGAATTTTAAGTAAATAACTTTTACTATTTCACTATTTTTTCATGTTAAAATTATTTATATCAGAATTCATTGGAATCCAGGCAGAAAAAATATTTCATTGAAATATTTTTAATTATTTGCAATAAAAATAACAGAAGCTACAGGCTAATATCACGGTGATAAACAATATTTGCACTCGCTGGGAAAACCAGGAACAACTAAAGATGTGTGTATCAATAACTAAAACATTTATAAATATATCTTCAATTTAAGACAACGCACATCTTTTGCTTTACCTACCTTCACATCACCAAACATTTCTACTAGATCATGTGATTCGCTGCCAAGAGCTAAATGGTACAAGATATCTTGGTCCATGAGTTCGATGTGTGGGTTCCTCAACCGTACGGTTCCATCTGGGTATCTGTAACAAAAAGGGGTACATTAAAAGAAGATAGAGAAACTGTAACATTTGTTTATTGATAAATAGGTATATACAGGGTGTAGATATTTTACACTTTTAACACCCTGTATCTCCGTAGGGAGGCGTCCTATCAAAAATTTTTATAGGGCAAACCTTAATTACTTACATCAGTAGAATATGCCATTAAAGTTTGGCTAAACCTATCATTTACATCTTATATAATAGGTATTAAAAAGATAATTATTATTAGAGTCTTTCGGAAAAGAGTTATATTTTTTTGGTCAGATATTGATGAAGATGATAAAAAAACAAATCAACGAGATACACCACAATTTTAAAAGATGCAGCTCCTGTATGTTATTTTCTTGCCTTTTATTAACACCCTGTATAGTATCTTTAAAATTTACGGTAAGAAAAAAACCAATAAATATAGCTTTCAATTTAAATTCTTTGATTATGTACTTTTCTTTATAAACAATAACCAAACAGTTGATTATTTACACATTTAGTGAATTTTAACTTTCGCGAAATCACTAGTTCAAGTTTTATGAGTCATTGTCACATATCTTCAGAGAATTTGCTATACAGGGTGTAAGAAGTTTGACTGTCATTACATCAGCATGAGATAGAGTAATTATAAATGAACAAAAAAGTTGTATATTAGAGGAGCGCAAGATTAACAGTTTTCAAAATACAGCGAGTATTAATATTGGGGAGTTTCATCACAACGCGACAACAGCGCTTAACCCAACGCTACACAGTTGATGCATGCGGCAAACTTGTCCTATGGAAAAAATGTAAACAACTATTATTGTGAAAAACATTTAATAATTAAATTGTAATTTTCCGTGTGACTTCAAATATGCATACGAATGATGAAAATTTTATCACAGGAAAATGTGATAAATCTAAACGTGCTATCTTTCCAAGTAGAGGTGTCGACATTGACCTCATGAGCAAAATTTAACCCTGACAAATTACCTTTAACTATCATTAATATTGATAACAATGTCACGACAGGAGCTCGTTCTCGATAAATTTATTGTAAATAACTCGCAAGTCAAAGTTTAATTGGACAGTCAATTGGACTCAAATTATAAATAGTTTTCAATACGTACAAATATTACTAGGAAGTTTGTTATATAAAGAAAATAATTTATTATTTTAATCGAATTTATATGAATACCACTTAACAGAAACACTCAAAAATTAGGTCAATATTAAAGGTGATAAAATCAACAATTGATTATTATTTATTGTTTTGTATGGCCTTATCTTTGCTAGAAATCTTATTAGTCTTGCATTTTTCTCACCTGTTTTAAATGTTCACAATAATATCAAGAGATATAAATACTGGAATATCATTTTATTAGTAAATCCTATAAGTAGGGATTTATTTTCTGTAATATCTTTATGAACAAGGTGACATTATCTTTAAATGTATTATGTGTGTTATCTTTTTTCTTTAAGATAAGATCGTTCAAAAATTCTGTGAAAGCAAACTACGAGTAGAATATAAACATTTTGCATCCCTTTCGGAGAAAATTTTCCTGAAACATCATATTCTGAATCAGATCAAATGAAGATAACAAAGTTGTCAAATTATCCCGATTGTTTTCAATGGAACACCTTGTATATATTCTGTTGGAACTGAGTGACATAAAGTTTGAGAAATGTAAAATAACACAATAATTTAAATAATACAAAAACAAAAACTGAACTGTCCAATGTACTTGGGTTAATAAAAAAATCAAATAGAAATTTATTGCAGATAAACCCAGAACAGCGACATCAACCAGTTTTTTTCCATTCTTACTGTTTTAAAAAACCATATCTGAATCGCTTCTAATTTATACCATCCTCTAAATTGTAAAGGTCAAGTTTAAAGACATTAATCAAGGTCGACACAGTAGAGTCTAAGGTAACCTTGATTTGTATATAGTATATTGTAATGGTTAATGGTTGGTTACTACAGTGCAACGAGTATTAACAATAAAAAATATTTGCTTTATTCTTAGGAATTGTCTCACTATTGTTGGTATTACTGTAATGAACATAGTTCACGTAAAAGGAATGACCTTACAAATTGGAAATATTGCTTTTAATATACACACAATGAAGGGATATAGGTTTAAAGAAAGTATACTGATTTATTCCAAATATTGTTGATTGTTTATTGTTTATTGAAATAAAATACCCAACGGGCAGAGCCCAATTACAGGATAAGTTCAAATATCGATCGATCGATGAGACTTGAGTTAAAAAAAATCAGAAAGAAAAAAAGTAACTTTAGATCCTTGATTCAATAAAGCTTTTTGGTCTAAAAGGAACAATCTCACGATGTTATGACATGGACTGGAAAACGCCCTGTATATTGGCAATATTGGCTTATTCTCAATCAATATGAATAATTATTTATATCATAGACTGGGTCACATGACAACTTTCTGTAGATTTGAGTGCCAAACATATTGAAACTGTCAAATATTTTGTCAGGTGAGAATTATGCAATAAAACTATTGTACCATTCGACATTTTCTCCTTCATAGAACAATAAAACTAATTTAAAACTGCGAATTCTAAAGAGTAAGGAAGTGTTTTTTTATATTTATATTAAATATTATTATTCATTCATGATATAACGTGTTTTTTAAGAATTTACTTACAGGAATGTCATAACGGTATGTATTACTTGCCTACAAAACTGTTACGAAACCTATTTTTCTATACCAAAAATTCTTTCATTCCAACGACTCGATATTTGGTTACTGATATCTTCTGTACCTCGTTTTCGCCGCTTTACAGGTTCCTTCTTCGCATTCACGTTCCTCTGTACTTTCACTGCTGCTGCTGCTACTTCTGCTGCTGCTGCTGCTGCTACTGCTCTCGTAATAATCGCAATGATTCTGGCTTTCCTGCATTTTATACACAAACAACACTAAACTAATTCGTTCCCTGCAGGAACGTAACTTTAACTAATAACGCTCTTATGAAAGGAGATAATGAAATATTTTAAGAGAAACTTTCTTGGTACCGTAAAAACGTAACTGTTATACTGCTGTCAAGAGAAAGTTTAGGCAATGCTGTTCACTTGCTTGATCTTACAATAAAAATTGGCAAGCGGTAACGAAAATGCGAATATAATTGGTTCCGCACGAGGTCTTATGCAAATTTTTTGGTGACGGAGGTACTGAAGCTAATGACAAAAAAAAATTACCTGCTCTGTGTAAGGACTCTTTGTCGTACGATTACCTTGATGAGTTTGTGATTTATTTGTTTCGTAATTCTTGGAGAATTTGCTGAAAACAAGTTTTTTCGCCTACAGGTGGCCTTTTTATTACAAAGTTCTGTACCTATGACGCAAATGTCTTCCTAATAGTTTTTATAGGCAAAAAATTAAATTATTGCACTAAAGTTATACGGAAATATGCCCATTTCAAGAGATCGTAGTTCCAAATATCCGTAAAAAGCTCTCACTAAGCCCAATATATTCTTTATGACCTCAAATTCGACACAAAATTGATGACATCGAATCATTATTTAAAAAATGTAAGAAAAAAAATGTCATTCTCAGTAGGTCACTGCGTATGCTGACGAAGAGATATATTTTTTCTTGGAAAGTTTTTTTTTTCGTAAAATCCGAAATTGTTCGAAATTGATTAATTAAATGTAAAATAATTATTTTCGATAACTCATAAACAAGTTCAAAGTCTGAGTCAGGTAGCAAACAGGTAAAAGACGGTAATTCCATTCGTGATTAAGCTCAGCTGTTGCTACCGGATGCTACACATTTTAATTTGTGGGGGTCCTAACATAGCCAAGAAAAATTCAAGCCACACAAAAAAAAGTTGGCTGTACTTTTCATGCGACATATGACATATGTTATCCGTAGCATTTTTGCCTCCTGATCACGAATCCGTTGTTAGAATTGAGATATCACATCACAGGAATCTCCTAACTTCAAAAAACTGGTTAAAAATAGCAAAAATTCACGAAAAAGTGCTAGGAGAAATACAAAATATTTTTTTTATATATTCAGTTGTTCATTTATATGGCAAAGACCCCGCTGAACGTGGATCCGCGGTTAGAATCTGTTATTTTTTGAACATTTGGTTGGCCATCTTGGATCCGCCATCTTGAATTTTGCAAAATTGACCACGGATCCGTGATCAGCGACCCTGAAAACCCCCGTATACCAAATTTGGCGCGAATCTGTTATTGTTTGAAACTTCGTGATATCTGACCTTAATTGTCCCGTTTTTTTTTTTTTTTTGAGGTTAGAAAAAGAACCATCTATTCTGACCGCGGATTCACGTTCGGCGGTGTCTTAACCATATAAATGAACACTTGAATATAGAAACAACATTTTTTTGCATTTTTCCTAGCACTTTTTCATGAATTTTTGCTACTTCTGACCTGTCTTTTGAGGTTAGGAAATTCCAGCTTAATTCTGACACCGGATTCGTGATCAGGAGATAAATATGCTACGGATAACATATGTCGCATGAAAAGTACAGACAACTTTTTTTATGTGGCTGTTATTTTCTATTAAACTAATCAGATAAATATGTGGGGTACCCAAAATAACATAGTTTTGTCTAAATGTGATTCGCCAATATAATTCCTAAATCTCTTTATTCGTTCTCTGCCATTACATTTACGCGAGAGCAGGTAGGTAGTTTATAACTTTTGTAACCTGACTTTATCTCTTCTCTCGTTCAATCAAAATTACGAAGGTTAGCGTTTATCTCTTCAAGTGTCTATTTCAGCTTTTTACTGATATATATCACATATATGCAGTAAATAATAACCTGGTGGTGGGCAAACTTATGTAATTTGTTGAGAGGTTTCTTCTATATCTAGAACAGACTGGGGCTCGATTTTCGAGAAAATTTAAGTAACTATAATAGCGACTCAAACGAAAGATATTTCATTTTTGGAAGTTTTTTGTGCTGCCCATAAACCTTATTTATATTTGCTCACTCTATACAAACTAAACAACTTGGTTTATTCGAAAAACTTCGTCATCATCCTTTTTTACGAAATAACAAACGTTATCTGTAATAATGATCCATTATATTTGTATCAAAGGTCTAGGTAATTTGCTATAAATAGAAAGGTACATTTTAGCAAATATGAGAAATGCAAAAAAATGATTCTTCTCGAATGGAAAGAAGTCTTTGATGTACTTAATTTTCTAAACTCTGAATAACACCCCTACATAATTTTAAATATGAAGTGTATAACGATATATTGCTTAGCTTGATATATGAATTTAGCAATGAATCAAATATTATAAAGGTTCAAAGTAACGTATTTCAATTTTATTACTCACAACCTTCATCAATTTTCAACAATTTTAAATTGCGGCTTTGATTCTGCATTCGATTTAAGATTAAAAATAGTCTTTATTTGTGTCACATGTTATATTTACTTCACATCTAAATTTTTATCTTGAAAATATCGGACAATTTATTAAAGCAATATTATTGTCAGAGCAGGTTTTAAAAATTTTGATTTTTAGCAAAAACATCAACAAGTATGTTAAAAATTCTCACTCTTTCAGACTTACCCACTGTGGTATCGACACTTTTATAGCGGTTTGTTACGTTTACAGGAAATATGTGTCTTTTTGATAAAATGATGGGATTTCCGTTTATAGGTGATTTTAAGCAACCATTTCTAGCGTTTACAAGAGATAAAATGTATTACTCACAAAGTGGTTTGGTAATTAATGGTATAGATATATAAATAAAAACTTGTACCATTTTTCTTCACACTATTTTATATACAGGGTGTGTAGCACGTCTTTCTGTATAAATAAAAACAACTGCTCTCAAATTAGTTAAATTAGTCGTATTCACAACTAACTTGATACCACGTATTTTCAATCAGTTAACTGCAAAAACTGATTTAACTACTCTCTTCAATCAAAAACACTTTTCCCAGAATATTTACATCTTTTAAATAAAATTTAATGAATGCAAAAAATTCTGTTATAAAACAAAAAAAAAATATGCAATCTTTTTCTGGGCCAGTCTGTCGTCTTTTGAACTATGGGGCATCAAAAATTATATTTTAGAGTTTATAACTGTTCTGTTTCAAAAAGCAATGTATTTCATTGAAATCTGGTACAAGTAAATTTTGAGTTTATTAACCACGTTGGTGTTAGGTTTTAGGTTTTTACAATGTATGCAAATTTTCATTTTGCACAAAAAGGTGTTTCTGTTAAAATCACCAAAAACGTACCATTTGAATATTTTCCTAGAATTATAAACTGATTTAGTTGGTATACTTGCTATGCTCGACATAACCTTGATTGGGTCAAAAATATTTACAAGCCTTTTGAAAAGAATTTCTTTAATTTTCCTGTGTCTCAAAAACAAAAGATAGTAGAGTCATGGCGTACAAAAATGGCTTAGTTTTTGATGTTTTATCACCCTCTAATTATTTTGCACTAATTTTCGTGACATCCTGTATATATAAGACATCAATTAGCTCCGATTTAGCTACCCAAAGAGCGTATTCTACCTGTTTCCATTCAATATTTTGTATTGTTTCAATTTTTTTAAATAAATATGGTACATTTCACTTAAAAAAAGGGTTTCTCGGTATTTTCACAATTTTTTATTTACCTAGTCTTCACCACAAGTCCGTGTTCCTTCCTGCATTGGTATTTCTTCGCAAACTCCTCTTCGGATTCTTCAAAATCGCTCAAATCGTACACCACGTCAAAATAATCATCCTTCGAATACCCATTGAGATGGGAATGCCCATTGGTACCCTTAGAACACCCGTTCCCGTTGGTCTGCATTATTCCCAAACAAGTATCACAAGAAATTAAAATCACAGTAGGTATCCACACCAATTCGCGCGGCCTACTGACACTTGTGGACGGTCAGAGATACGGACTTATCAACTTTGTGCAATTCATTCGCGGATCTCATAACGTGTTTTTTTCCCAGTTTTCAATCCTATAGAACAAACACGGCTATCGCTGTGAGCAAACACTTGCATATTGTGGATGACTATGACACATCCGACGTACCCAGTGGTCTGATATATACCTGCGAAGCGCGATCTTTTGTAGTTTAAAAACCCCCGTGTACATCTGCTACTTCATTGTTGTGCTATGTGCAAGGCAGTGGGGTGAACCAGGTAGATTTTGATGACTTAGTATGTCGTTCGTAATTCGTGGATGTCCCTGAGACACACATGTCCAAAGCGACCTTGATATCAATTATGTTTATCGTACTGGATGATTAGCTGATAAGATCAATGCGTAAGCTTGGACCCTGAGCGTATATCATTCTGTTTTCATCCAAAATATGAAGAAAAAAGAATTCATATTGACAGCAACAGATCATTGAAACTATACGTGTATAGTGCGATAAGCCATTAAGATAGAAAAATATTAATCGCATATTTACGCGAAAAAAAAATAATTTCATGTTTATACCCCTTTTCTGACCGCTCATGACCGCTGACCCACAAAGGTGTATTGAGAGAGAATCTTGACCTACTGTAATACGCGGTCATTAACTTAGCTTTTAATGCGTTTTTAATACGTAGTGAACGACGAATAAACAGCTTTGTTTTATAATTGAGTGAGTTTTTAGTATTATGATTAATTACCTAATTATTCACTTTGTAGTACGTATATCTTTATAGTGTGCTAGTATGGTACTTGCTTATTTAAGAACACTCATCCGCCAATAGCAGTTTGTTAATAAAGTTGGGGTTGGGTTTGAAACCAATTGCAAAATTCAAGGAGACTGGGGAAATCAGCTGTTTCGCTTCAACGTTTTTTCTTTCTTTTCTTTCGACTTTCTGTCTCTATTAGGCCTTCCGAATACTTGGTTAAAACTAATAACATTGTGACTCCTTGTATACTTAACGATTTACATGCGTTTTGGAAAAAGTTGGCCTAATTGGATGTTTACATATTCATTTAAATATAAACCTAGAGATTTTAAATCATACACACCTGGTAAAAAAGATATAAGTGACGTTATATGGCACAATAAGATAAGATTTTGTTCTCAGAAAGTTTAAATTTAATTATAATAGGGCATAGGTGTTAATCTAATGTAAGAGGTTTTCCTTAGTTCATTGTTCAGAGAACCTTAATGAAAGATATACAGGGTGGGCCACCAGTAACGCCTCGGTCTCTAGGGACCAAACGGCAAATGTTACAGAAACCTGTTTAGGTGGGTATGCGTAGGTTGATTACGGCTACATTTTAAAAATATTTTGAAATATACAGGGCGTCCAGAAAAAGCGTACCATATCAAATTTATGTATTTTTAAATGGAACACTCTGTATTTTACTGTATTTTTGAAAGCACCGTAAAAAAATAGGTGAACTTTATTAAAGCTTCTGCATACCTAGGACTTACAGTTTGTGAGATATTTCAATTTTAGTGAAAATGCAAACATAGCGTAGAAATTTAATATTGTAAGTGTAATAAGTCCAATTACAAAACTTTTCTGATTAGTGTCGTCTACCGCGCAGGTAAATAATATTTTCATTCCCGTACCATAAAAACAAATTTCATTAATAGTTTTTTAAAATGAGCCGTCGTTTCTTGAAATCGATTAAGGCATTTAGAAGTTATGACAATTTAAAAATTTCAAGATGGCGTCCTTCGTACTGGCGTTGCTATGGTAATAAAAAAAAGTTCAAACAAAACTTGTGAAGGGTTTAACAGTTTATCTAAAAAGTGAATTTTCAACTTAGGTTATACCGGGTGAGTCAGTTTTTTGTGGTAGGATTTTAACAGTTGATAGAGATTCATTTTTTAATAAGAAAAGTTCCCATAAACGTAGGTCTTAGAACGCTTCGTTTGTGAGATATAGGGTGTTAAAAACAAACTGTTTTTAAGAATTTTTCTTAATATCTCTAAAAGACCAACATATATTGAACTGAAATTTGGTATTAATAACACATTAGTTATGGTGCATAAGTGACTAATTGGCACACACGTTACACAATAGGCTTTTTTTCACTACTGAATATTGGTGAATATCCGACTTGTGGTCACTATTTTTATCATAGCTGTTATATGGTAGTTTAAATCTCTTCACTCACTCATATTACACATACCACAACATACTACTTCACTCGCGAAAAAAAGCCTTATGTTTGCGTTCTTATGTCAACGTTATCACATTTAATCGTTTTTGTTGATTTTCAGGGTACATCATATTTTTCTTATTACAAATGTATTACCAATATCGTTGGAACAGTTTCATGCCTAATGAATTTAACCAAAAACCGTTCATTTTATAAAAAATTGAAACAGAGCTATTTTGTTCAGAATTGATTAAAAAATTTAGAAATGATGTTATTTTCCAGAAAAATCCACGGGCATACAAATTGTTTTTTTAAAGGGGGCTGTAACCCACTTCAGGCACGTCACTGGTGTGTGAAATGGAAAACGGATATCTTTGTTTTATTCACCCTAACTAATGTGTTATGAATACCAAATTTCAGTTCAATATATGTTGGTCTTTTAGAGATATTAAGAAATATTCTTAAAAAAATTTTGCTTTCAACACCCTATATCTCACAAACGAAGCGTTCTAAGACCTACGTTTATAGGAACTTTTCTTATTAAAAAATGATTATCTATCAACTGTTAAAATCCTACTACAAAAAACTGACTGACTCACCCTGTATAAGCGAAATTTCGAAACACTATAGCAGTTGCGCCCTCTAGCGGTGAAGTTACAATCTTGAAAATATTTTAAATCAATTTCTTTTCACCGTATTTGTTAATAGATTTTTTACCCCATAATCGTAGCACGTCTAGTTTCCTATATACAGCCTCTCCGTATCGTTAATAGATCACCCTGTATGGTATGATAATCGTTAGTACCTATTATTATACTTTTCTAATATATTTCGTATTATTCATTTTGATTTTACCTAGTTTCCTTTGGATCTCTATATACTTTCACGCATTCGTACTTCTGCAAAAACTCTTCCTCCGTCTCTGAGTCGCTCAACTCGATGTCTACGTCGACTTGTTCGTCATTCGAGTGTACACCACTACCCGAACACCCTTCCTTGCTTTGCTGCATGGTCAATCACGGCTGAATAAAATAACACCACAACGTAATCGCACGGTCTGTGGACTGCTGTGCGAATATGCAATTTATATACAATCCTCAAACCTTCGCGTTTTATCAAAGTAGTTATCAATTTTCAGAAATTCAAGCGCAAATTGAGGATACGCGAGGCTTTTCCCGCGTATTCAGAGGTGATAAGTAAACATTCATATCGGCAGAGCAAACTTAGCACACCGTAAGGGGACCGAACTGTCTCTTTTTGCATGCAAGCAAGCCTCGTCGGTCGACTGCATCGTGGGAATTAAGTAGGGTTATAATAACAATGCAGCCTTTTCAAGGTTCTGCATCTTGGGATCCACCCGAAGGAGTTGCACTACATTTGTCGCCAGTGGCGTGGCCGGGGGGTGCCGGGATGGGTCTAACCCTCTACTTTTGACGTGAACAACTCTATAAAATCGATCGTGAAGGCAGATGGTAGAAATTGTGATGTACATACGTTAAGAAAAATGTATAAAAAGACGAGAAAACAATTTATATGCAAACGTTTAGTTTTCAAAACACAGGTGTTAAAATTTTCGTAAAAAATCTGTTTCTGTTTATATCTTCCAAACGGGGTAATCAAATCAATTGAAATTTGGTACAAGATATAGTCTAATAAATAATTTGGCAATGATATATGATATAGTTCAGAGGCGGCGATTCAGGGGCATCGTCATCTATTTTGATCGGTAATTTTACACAACTGAAATTTACGGCCGGTCGCCCAGTGCGGCTGTGTTTGTGCGCCGTTTGCCCGCGCGTGCATGTAGCGACCGAACCTGGTACATACTGCCTAGCTCTTTGTCCTCCAATTGAGATCAGAAAGACTGTACCATTCATTTCTCTTATTTTTAATACCCTGCATAAAACGAATTTATAGGAACATTTACCGTGTCACGCCGAAAAGAAATAAAAGCACCATTTTCCCCATTTTGTTGGCTTTTAATTTTTTTTGTTACTTTTAATATAAAAACCCTTTGATTGGACCATTGCAATATGTCTTGATCACTTTGTGACTTTGAAAAGGTCACTCTATTTATAAAATTCAATGAATAGGCGTGGAACACTTACAGGGAAGATAATTTATAACCTATTTATTTATAATGATAACTTATCTGTGTCTTGATTGTTGCAAAAATACTGTTTTATCTTGAACTTAATCCATCATATCGAAAAAATGTGCAACGCGATTGACAAAATACATTCAGCAAAATTTTCCTCGTACCTTCTTTGATAATTGAACATCAAAGCATATTTCGAAAATAAAAAAAAATATTATGTATGAACAGGGGTATGCTAGGCTAATGAATTTTGTCTTGATTCGTCATACAGTAAAACAATATCCATTAATTCTACACTGCTATAAACACAGGCCATTTTGAACACTTGCTAGTCTGATGTAAACAATAAATCACGGTAATAAGAGCACTGTGAATACCACAGTGATACTGAATAGTTAGGAATTTGTTAAATTAAATCAGCTGAATCTACCTGTAGGGACATTTTAATACAGCCTACAGTCGGCCGGTTATACAGGGTGATTCTCAAATTATCCAAAAAAAAATTGGGAATAGATGCGGCTGAGTAAAATCCTTATAGTTTCCGAGAAAAAAATTATTTAAGTTGTAGTACATCCAACCATTAACAACTGTAGGACAACTGTAGTCTTCTTTACAAAAGTGTATTTGTAAGAGTCCCCTGTACATCCAGAATTTTTTTTTGGATAAGTTCTGAATCACCCTGTATAGTGTTTTTAAATATAACAATTTTAATTTTTTTCTGGAAATTATTTCGAAATAAATATTTCAATATAATTTTTTTAGTGATATAGATTCTGTTTTGACATACATGCAATGCATATACAGGATGTATCGTTTGTAACTCGTTATTTTGTCATTTAGAAAGTCCAAAATTAAATAATAATGAATAGTGAATAATGAATATCTGTTGGCAATTATAAGTAAATTTGCAAAAAAAAGACGGACGAAAAGCTGACGGCGTTGTTTTATATGTACATAGATAAGTTGGCTGGCTACCTTGTGAAAATTAGTTTTTATATTTTTTCATATTTTTTTTGATAGTGATAAACCAAGCAGGAACAATTTTGTTAATTATTAGTTTTTTTTTTCGTTACTTAATTTTATTGTAAACTCAATTTTTAAAGTTCTGATATTATTATTATTAATAATATAATTTAATTAATTTGCGGTTATAGTAGGGCTATTAGCGACGATCTCCGTAATAAAAAATGACGTGGAAATATCCTATTTATCATTTGAGAGCGGATTAATAAAGTATCCAAAAAGTTGCGTATTATTTTTTATAAAATCAAAATGAAATGAAAATTTAAAAATTTTTGCCTGCGGCGCTTTTTTTTTCTTGCCCAACTAGTAAAAAAGCCACGGCCCTCACCTATTTACATTGACATGAACCGCCACTGCTCCAAGTAATTTTATCATCCACATTTTTAACAACGCCTTTACGCAATTATTTATTTTTTTTTTCCTGTTTACCTATTGTGTAAGATACCAAGCCTGTGTGTTGATTCTTAGAAAACTCAACGTCTATCTTTAATACATTAGTTGCTATCAATTTGCTTAATGAATTTACCTCCTCCTAACATTTTTAACATTTTCTTAACAACGATAAATTTATTTATAGCATTCCGCAAATATTGCGCCAATACAAACCTCAGTAATACACGACAAAATTTAATTTTTTCTTTTCACATATCTGTAAATTTGTGTTTAAAAAGCGAAAATAATATTAACGCGAACTATTTTACTTTAATTTAAAAATCAATAATAAATCGAGATGCACAAGCTAGTGTATACTGTAAAAGTATTTCGAGAAATTAACGAGGAAGAATTCTATATCTATATCTTTTCGGTCGACCCTGGTATCTTTTTCGGCTTCATTATCGTTGAATTCAACACATTTATCTGCTCTTATAAAGCGATGGGAAATTCCCCTGAGCATGGTGAATAGTAAGCAATATCTCAGGGGTTTTACATATGACTAACTAGTGGAAATAAATCAACGACATTCATCATATCAAAGAAGATTATTCAAATGAATCATGTTGATATATTGTGTTCAAATATACACCTATTTAGACAAAAGATTCGGAGGTCGTGAGTTCAAATCGTAGAACAATTACCTTGGTATGACTGACGAACGAACGAATAGGCAACCAACTTTACGAGTATGACAGAAAGAAGAACGTTTATTTTTTTGCAAAAAAACAATGATCATACATTCATAAAATATATTCCCGTGTAGACAAAAAATATATTTTCCAATGATGCACTTTAGGTACAGATTACATACAATTTTCTGGTTGTGAGAACATGAAAGTTTTCTTTGAACTAATCAAGAAAAAAAAATATGACTTTGATAATTTTTCATGCAGAATGTTTACCGGTGGTAGATATACATACAGGGTGCCTCTAAAGCGTCTGTACAAGGCTCCATCAGATATAGTACGGTCCAAAAAAATAAGTAACATTTTTCTTTAAAATATCTTTCGACAACTTCGAGCTAATTTCGTGAAATTTAGCATCCGGGGGCTTTTTGGGATGAGAAATTTGAATTTATCGACGGTTTCGTTGTATCTTCTACAGGATGACACCAGCGACCATTATGACGCATTTGAACTTCCAAAACTGTTTTATGCCACGGTGTATTTCGCTTTGAGCTGGAAAATTTTTTTCCCTCAACTTTTTTGCTTAAAAATGGTACCTATACCCTGCTAATATCTTTAAAGCCAACTGTTTTGAACAAAAAGTCATTTAAATTTGTAAATGCATAAAA
This sequence comes from Anoplophora glabripennis, assembly GCF_000390285.2. Lineage (NCBI taxonomy): Eukaryota > Metazoa > Arthropoda > Insecta > Coleoptera > Cerambycidae > Anoplophora > Anoplophora glabripennis. The sequence continues at coordinate 4,225,505 of NW_019417028.1, forward strand.
AAAATTGTTTAAAAGTTATTTTCAACTCCATTGACAAACATATCTATTAAGTGCCGTCAATAATAATAATTATTAGTTATTGTCAAGATTTTGATACCGTTTAGATTAGTTACATTGTGATAAATTGTTTTTAGAATGTTTTTTAATTTTTTTAGTAAACTAAGACTATTACAAAACTCTTCTAATCAGCGTCGTCTACTGTTGTGCAGGAAACTAATATTTTTATTCCCATATCATAAATATAAATTTTATTAACAGTTCTTTAAAATGAGCAGTCGTTTCTTGAAATCGATTAAGGCATTTAGAAGTTATGACAATCTAAACATTTCAAGATGGCGTCCTTCATACTGGCGTTGTTATGGTAATAAAAAAAACAAGTTCAAACAATACTTGTGAAGGGTTTAACACTGTATCTAAGAAGTGTATTTTCAACTAGGTTATATAAGTGACATTTCGATAAAAAGAACAAGTTTCTATAATACGCGCAGCTGCGCCCTCTAGCGGTGAAATTACAAACTTGAAAATATTTTAAATCAGTTCCTGTAGGCCTTATTTGTCAATAGTTTTTTACCCCATCATCGTAGCACGTCTAGTTTCCTATACAAAACCGCTCCTTATCGTTACTGGATCACCCTGTATAATTTTATTTGCGTAGAGGGATTTGAAAAAGAGTTCTATGACTTGATTTTCGTTTACAATTACTTGCCAAACTACAAAAAACAGAAAAAACGGACGACCAGCATTTTCAGAGGAACCAAATAGGTTTTGCAGTCTTTTCCAGATTTTTCATTTCCATGATTTTTTTTATTTATGAAAAATAAGGAAATATTTATCTAAATTACTTTGGCCTTTATAAATTTTATTAAAAAAAAATGTCTTTTTCTAACCATTACTGTAGAGAAACACCAGTTTTCGAAATTTCATAAATTCTGCTACCAGCGCATCCGGCAAATTATAGAATTTATTAATCTTATTCAAAAGCTTCGAATTTGAAATAAAAAATTGACTCTAACACGAATATTGTAAACTTAAATAATGTATTACATGTTTTATTTCCTTTATTATTTATTATTTAAACAAACTGAGATTCACAACTTTGCTATCATGTCTGACCTAATGTTATATTTGGAAATTTTGTTTGTAATAACATAATAAAACATAGAGTGACGTACAGTCTATCAAATACAGTCTTAACTGCATACAACTTTTCCTGTAACTGATAATGATGTTTGTTTACTTACTGATATGCGAAGTATTGCCGAATTAAAAACGTGTATGTAGTAATAATGTGTTATAACAAAATACCAAAATGTTTTTATTGAGATAAAATAATGCATAAAAATTTAAATGTTTTAATAAATGTGGAAAATTTTATGAGACTATATGTGTTTAATAATAAACTTTATTATTAGTAACTCAGTTTATGATAGTTAATATTTTCGTATATATAAACATGTTTAAAAATATTTTTCACGGAATATATGAAAGTAGTAGTCACTTTGATCCTGTTAATATGTTACAGTTTCTTACATATTCGTATTACCAAGGTTAAGTAAGTAACTTCTCAACTAAAAATATATATTCTATGCGGGAATATTTATAATAAATATATTTTAGTGTCAAAATCGAGGTTTTAGATTCGATGTATAAGTAGGATGAAAGAAACTAAAGAAATAGTGAATCACATTTGAGTTAACTCATTTGTAATTCAGAATTTGTCAAACCATTGAAATTAATTTCATCATTACGTTGTCTTAATGCGCTTCAGTCACAAAAAGTTTCTTCCTACCGAGACACTTGTTGCAGGAATTGTTAAAACTGGGCAAAATAATTTATATGTTTCCGAAAATACCGTTTTAAATTCCTTGTATATTTATATTGTTTTTTGAACTTCTAAATTACAAAATTGTTCGTCTCTGTACAAAATATTAAGTTCGTTTTTCAACCTATCTATTTCGAAAACGTTTGCATACATTTGTAATAAACATTCAAACGATTTTTGGGGAAATTTGTTTGCATATTTGGGAAATTTTGAGGAGTCTATTGAAGCAAAAAATTTAAATCATATTCCCAAAACGAGTAAGTACTTAATTAAGGGGAAATATATTTCCAAAATATTTCTAATTCTTTGCAAGTTTTGCCCCGTTTACTTAGTAGTCCAGTCATATTTTTCACATAATTAAGAATATTTTAAAATTTTTCTTCGTTTCTTAATTCAGAAATTCTTTGACTAGTATTTTAAGTTGATTAGAGCAGTATTTTATGTCATTACGTATTGAAAACCACAGTGTATAAAATTAATAATAAAGTTTAAAGAAATAAAGTTCGGTTATTTTCTGAACAGACCCCGGACATTTGCTTCGTTCTAAAGTAAAAATGTTTTCAGACATTCAATTTCCATTTCCTGAAAAATGATTATGACTTCTTAGATGAAATCAGAACACTGAAATTTAATTAACATCAACATCTGGAACAGACCTTACTAATCCAAAATACTAACAATGCTCTCTATTATATTTACTGAGATGAAATTGAAACCTGTCTTTCTAAAATTAAATAGACGCTCGTGAAATATGTCTGGAAGAGACATAGAAATTTGCCGTCAAAAAAACCTGGCCTGGACATGAAAGATAACTTCCGTGCGGTGGTAATAATGTAGAGCTACAAAGAAAATGAAAAAAAAAGGAACATTTTTATAAGGATCAGATCGCAAAGAAGACGCCTATAATAACAAAATTTCTTTGATTCTTTTTATTATAAGTCTCGAGACTGGTTAAATGTATTTTCCCAGTTTAACAAAAAGGAAAAACGAAGCAAAAGTGCAAGAACATATTTCCGCGGTAGAATTAAAGGCGACGAGAAATCTTTTAACGTTCTGTGTCTGCAACACGCTTGGACAAAAGTCACAAAAAACTTTGCAACATTGCATAACCAACAGCATTGTGGAAATTTCAACAAAGCCACATGTCGAGGCAGACTGAAATCTAGGTTGGCACTCCATCCTGTTGTTCTATAATCAGTTGCCATGGCAACTATATGTAGAGGGTGTGCCTCACTGATTGGCCTGCTGTTCGGAATTCTCAAAGGATTAAAATCACGTTATTACTTACCGATAAAATATATACTTGATTGCTAAACAGGGAACAATTTGCGATGGTTCAAAACCTTATATTCTTTTGTTGCTGTATAAATTTAAACGAAACAAATGAACACCTGACAGAGTCAAATCGATATCTCTGCGTGTGTAGGTATGTGTGCTAAAAAAATCCATACGCGTGTAATCTTTCGGTTTTAACTGTACCTAAATAATAAAAACGGGATTCATGCAGATACTAGCACGCCTATCGACACTTACTCGTCCCTTTCCTCTTCGGATACCGACATTCTTCCCAGGATTACAGGTCTGTACACTGTCGACTAGACTAACACTATGTTGTGATGAGTAAAAAAAATGCTTTAGTTTCGTTTAAGGAACATAAAAATGCCTAGAGAATGAACTAACTGAACTAAGAGGGTGCGCCGCGTTCTTGTCGATCGACCACACTAAACTAAGGGCGCCTGTTCCATTGGCCCGCTGGAATCCTGCAACGGCAGGAGCAGGAGAGTGCAGGACCAGAGTCGTCTCCAGTCCTGGGAATTGATTCGGGAGAGGAAAGGGCCTGTTTATGAATTGTTCAGTTGCGTTTGTAATTTATGAAATTATTAAAGTGTATACATACAGAACTGTAGGCATATTTCTAAAACAGTTTATATTTTTTTAAAACTTGTAACTTTTCTGTAGAATTTGTATAAAATATATGCAACAAAATTTACTGAATGTTTAAAATTTTCGTATTTGTGGCTTTTGAAAAGATGAGCAGATAGTTTTAAATCGAATTATTTGCCGTAAATGTTATTTTATTCTATTCAAGTGTATACTTCGTCAAACTATGTGAAATATTTGCTGTAATCTATAATTTTTCTTAGAACTTATATTATTTGTAAATTTAATTTAAATCTTTTATAGTTTTGAAATTTATTATCTCGGAATTTAGCTACAATATCTCTTAAAGTTTATGATAAACTGCAAACATATTTGTCTCAAAACTACGAGTTCCCTAAAATATATTTAAAATTGAGTATCAATGTAGGAATTATTCAAGACAAATGTAACATATCATAATAAAACTTATGTTTTCTTGAAAGAAAATTGTAGGTCACAGAATGTCGTAGGTGGGAAGTAGCACGATAGATGGAGCCAACACTTACGCTCTGTGTATACACATCTCCTTGTGAGTAAGGACACTAAAGCAGCTGGATCGTTCTAACGACATAATGATGAGGACCATCAATAAGTCCCAAACGGGCCTATGTCTCGTTGATTAAACTTACGACGAACGATCCTAGGTGTTGCACTAGGTGTTGTGAGCTAGTTACAATATTAAAACGAGATCATCATTAAGATTATTTCTACAAAAAATTGCCAGTGGCGTATTTTTTTCTTGGGAAAACTGAGCGGCACCTTCAGTAGCACACCACTGGTTAATGCCATGAGGTTGATATTGCATTCAATAAAAGGTCTAATTACGTGAATACGCTGTAACAAAATGTATTCAAATCGTGCAGAGCAATGTGAAGATACGATCGAAAATATATATATTTTTTGGACACTTGACTTGAACACCCTGTATCTCGAATACCACGCCCCCCAGGAAAAAAGTCTATAGAGCAAACTCTACTTAATTTTTTGGCAACTAATTTATTCCTGCAGTTTTTGAATTAAAGTGAAATCACCCTGTACATCTTTTAGAAAAAAGTTCTTTTAAAAATTATACATAAATTGTATTTCTTCCTTCTTGCACTTAAAAATTAATATAATTATATTGTTCTTCAGGTCATTGTATGTTTATTAAGAGAAATTGTACAAATTCGTATTTTCTCAAAATCACTTGTAATACTGACATAAACCAAATGAACATTTTTAAAACAAATTCAGTTTTTTTATGCATTTTAAAGCGCCATTTTTATATAAAAAAAGGGCTTTCGGTACCTAATGTGTTATCAATTACAGATTCTTTCTTAAAATTTGTTTCTAGTTTAGAATTTTTAGAGGATAGTATGAAAATATTATTACAGCTCGATATAAAATTTTGTAAGCGTATATGTTTATATCATGCTTTTCGTTTCGCGTATAATCATTAGAACAATATAATCGGGTTTCACAATATGTACTTTCTATGAGTATTTAATTATTTTTTTATCTTTTTTTTATTCCATATCTGATTAATAATTTATATTACCTAATTAATACTTACAGTTCAAAGATTAGCAGTTATCTAAATCTCATTTCAATGAATTTTCGTTAAAAATACAAATAACTATTTTTGTATTAACTTAACATGTGCTGTAAATAATAATGGTTTTAGATTCTTAGTTAATGATACGTAATTGATAAAAATCCACTAAAAGTTCAAATATTTTATAATATACTGGGTGATTCATAAATGGTGACCAAAAATGAAACCTCGTATTCTTTGGTGAATTTTAAGGGGAGTCTTTCCTATAAAGTTTTTATCTAGGACGCTTTATTAAAAAGATACAGGGTGTTAAACTTCAATAAATATTTTAAAAATTTTTTTAAATAATTTAAAAACTAGTAAGTGAAATAATTTGAAATTGGGCACATGTATTTATGGAAACATTGTCCAAAATCTGAGCTTTCCTAAAATGCACATGCTCCAGTGGCGGAGGTACAGGGTATCGGTGGCATATTTTTCTAAATAAAATAGTACGCCATTGCTTTACGGTAACAGCCATGATATTTTCGGAACCGCCTTTCAATTTTCTACAAATTACTACTCTCTTATGTTTTTCGAAAAAAGCCTCATTATGGAGCATGTAAGTTTTAGGAAAAGGCCTCAGATTTTGGACAATGTTTACATAAATACATGTGCCCAATTTCAAATTACTTCACTTACTACTTCACCCTGTATATTTATCTTTTGTAATGTGTATTTATTAAAAATTATTGAAATAGATCTGAACTGAAAATTATTGGAAAGCGATCATTCAAACTTAATAGAAATGTCGTTCAGGTCTCGCTAACATACACATGCAAATTGAAATGTCAAGGGCGTCTTAAGGTAAGTGAGAAAAGAAAATATTTGTTTATAAGTGTGACTGGCAATTTTCGATAATATACTAAAAACTAACAAGCGGAAATTTAATTTATTTTGTATAAATATACGAGATTATGGCTTGAGAAAATTATAAGCAAGACATAATATTTTATGTATCAAGCAATTCTTGGTTTCAACTGAATATAAATCAAAACAAACTTGATCATAAAGACGATTTATCCATAAAGAATTGAATCAAATATTATTTATCATTTTTTATAATGTTTTATCCATTTTTGATATATAATGGAAATATGTATTTTTTTAATTAGCTCCAAAGCATATAGAGTTATGCATTCGTCAATATTTTATTAACAATTCTTTATAATTTTTTTTAGTTTCTTGTGATATAAAAAAAGATTTTAAAATATTTCCTGTAACGATTTGATTAAAACTATCTTAAGTTTTTCGATTAAGTTCTCAGAGCAGTTTTTCATGTAACAATCAAATAAATGCTTATGACTTACATTATGTTCCCTAATTTTATTACGTGTTATCACTTTATTAACAATATTCCAATATTAGTTGTGTTTATTGTATTGCAAATTGATTTTTGTTTTATTTCGTTGCAGATTCTACAATCTCTCTATATTTTCATAAATTAAGAATAAACATTCTTCGTCCTGGATGAAATATTGGTCCAATGTCATATACTCTATTCCTTATAAAAATTATATTCCCCATCTACCCTCAAGTCATCGTAGGACCGGTGTACTTTCGTCAATGTATGATCTCCTAGTAGAAACAGGATTTGATCCAATAAGTTGGGATTCCCTGGTGCTGCGCTAAGTTCAGGATAAAATACGTTGGAAAAGTTCAAGGAAAAGAAGTTAAGTATATCGACTAAGGGCCGACAGGTACATATTTATCTGGGAGACACATTTGTCAGGAGGTGAAAAAAAATCCGGCCTAAGTCTGAAGTTTTCCCCTAGTTGCCCAGTTATTGCTGTTAGCTTTCTAACAGCTTCTCCCAGATCTTTTAGAATATGGATTATTATTTGCAGAGAATAGATTTAAAACTTTATTCATCTCAAAAATACTCATAGACATGAATAATATTCTAATATTAGTAATTTTCCAAATAAAATATGTAAAGAAATGTTTTTTTTTGTATAGTACATTAATGTGCTTGACCAAACTTTAACAGCGAATTATATGTAACAAATTAACAGCAAAAAAATATAAAATATATAAATTATATATTCATATAAAAGCGTGCCCAAAGAAAAATTTCGTTTTCGATTTACAGTGTGCTAAAAATTAATGAAGAAAGAGCGCTTTATTGTTGTATTCACGTAGGATATGACACTTGTCTCAATTTATTAAGTATTTTTAAGGGAAACCTAAAATCTAGGTATATAAAGTTAAAAAATTTGTAAGTATATTCTAGACTCAAAATTAGTTAATAATTGTAATAATTGTTTCTGACTATTTATAGACGAATAAGTACCTTATTTTACTAAATTCAAAGTTATTTTTCAGTCCCTTGTTGCCAATGTGGCGTCACCATGTTGGCTTTCCAAAATATACCATCACACATTCCAGAGTGTGGACATAAACAAGATTTTGGGCCGAGAACGTCTTTGTTTCAATTTTTAGAAAGAGGAAGGAGTAAAAGTGACGCGAATATAAGATATATTTTTAAAAAGCTTTAAAAAAGTATGTACATATTGTCAGTGTATATTTAGACTCAATTCGTTCAATTATGTAAACCGTTCGTCGTGTTCAAAAAAGAAGAATCAGATAAATGTTTAGTGAAAAGTGATTTAGAAAAATATTCCTTCTCGCTGACTGCATTAAGCAGAGATCCTAATGGACTAGAGCATCATTTTTTCCCTCATTTCTAGCTTTAAAAATCACACAAAATACGGCTCTGTTCAATTTCGAATAGCCCGCATTTGTTCCGGAGGAACAGAGGAGGTAAAAACAAGCGAAAATCAGTATTTTCGCCAACATCCATAAGAACGAGACATCCAAACATCCCTCAACACTCCTGCTATCCTTATTCCATCGGGATTCCTCTCCCTACCTGTCCCTATCGTTTTATGGAAAGGCGTCCCAGGAATCTGAAGGATTTTTGATCTCCAGTGGCGTTCAGCTGAATAGGTAGTTATATGAACATAAAACTTGTAAAATGAAGACAACGTAATAGGGTGTTAATGATACAGTATGCTCAGTGATGCTAGTGCTTCTTAATGGTGACCATCACAAATCAATAAAAAAATATATTAATTATTTAAATATCTCTTAAAGTAATTGATGTAGATTGATGAAATTTGGACTAATGACGAATTCTATAACGCCACAGAATATTTTGAAAATTGGTTGGTTCTATATTTTGAGTTTTTATTTTTTTAAATTTAAAATAACTATGCGACAACCTGAATATGTCGAAAAAAAATCCGAAATTATATGTCTTACAAAAAAATATATATTTTTTTGTTAAAAATGCAATTTTAAATACAACTTAACCTTCAGAAGTTAAAAAAAATTAGTTGGCGTAGCAATTTTGAATGTTTTAATTAAAAAACATAACAGAAGTGGAAATTATTTTATTTATATGAGACCGAAATTTAACTCGAGGTCGAAATAAACACCTAAATCTGTAATATCTGGTTTATGAAGATGTACGCTATTTGTGCTGTAAATAAAAACATAATTTACTTTATTCTGATAAAAAATTAATGTCTTGCATATTTTACACCAAAGGACAACAAGGAAAATATTGAATAACAACGGGCCTAGAACTGATCCTTGAGGAACCCCGTACATGACAATAAAATAAAGACTTGATAAAATTGCCAATACTATAAGTTTCTATTTCTAATCTTTTCAATAAAATTGCACAATAAACAAAATTGTAATTATAGAATTGTACTTCAGGAAACAAATCCTAACTACGCAGCTACTGACCAAGTAGCATTTCACATTTTCCCCCAAGAAAACACTTTCGCTAAACGACTCCTCGCTGGTATGCTCTCCTGATACCCTCGGGAATCTTCTCCCTCCTATTCTACCCTTTCGGAACTTACAAGGACCATGGGTGGAGAGAACTTGCAATCCTGCGTGAGGGGGAAAGGACGATATAGGCAAGCAGCAGATTTGCTGTCAGGATATCCATGTGACAAAAACCTGTGCTTCACATTTAAATGTTCCTTATTTGGAAGTCGGGTAAAAAAGGTTTTTCCCTACGAAAAATTGGAAAAGAGAACGAAAAATTTGGAACTTTGTCTAAATACTAAAACTCCCACGAATTTAATTATATGGTTTACTAAACCTGAAGCTCTTATTTAATAAATGTTTTTTTTTTTTGATTTATTAAAAGTTGGCAAATACTGTGTCAATTTCTGTTACCTATTAGAAATTTCGATTCAAGATAGCATGAAGAAGACCTTATTTAACATAAGTAGGGACCTTACATCAGGTTTTATTAGCTTATTAAATTTTTTCTTTGGCTCTTAACTGAAACAAAAGCTTCCCTGTATTGGACTACCCGAAAGTTCAGAATCAAATAAATATTTAATGATAGTGACCAAGCTGCTGGCCTATTTTCTCCACGTGCCTTAGTATTAAAGGAGAACGTCCTGAACCAGCGCTATTGGGTATACACTTTGTAATGGCTTAAAATATATTAAACGGAAAAGCGCCTGCAAAATATATTATTCTCTTAATGTTTCTTTCTACTTTACTGATGTTACATTGGATTTTACGAGGGTCGTATCGTTTTGCAGCCACTTAATTTATATTTTCGTTATTTCCCCTCTGAAATTCCTCAACCATATTTTAAAAATTAAATGCCTGTGTGTTTATACATACAATGTGGATCCAGGAACCAGGACACCCCTCTAAATTATTTCTATTTCAATTTTAATATTTATTAGGCTTTAACAATGCCTGAAGATGAAAAATACCCTGTATTGTCCTAGGATAAACTAAGCTAGGGTTGAGAATATTATTAATGATTCGATTTGTATATAGTAAAGACATAATTGATACATATTTCATAAATTATTTTATTAAAACACTGGGTTAGTGTAAAAGAACTGCTTAAGAAAAATTGTAATGATTCATTTGTCTAAATTTGTGGTTTGGTGTCTACTGAAGGATAAAGTTTAACAAAATCCAGTCAATACAGACTAACAGGTGCTGTGAATCATTATTAAAAAAAATTGTTAGTTGTGCTTGGACTTCCCGTATTACTATTATTTTTTTTATAATTTTAAAATGTGAAAATTTGTCTCATTGTATCCTGTTTTTCGTTCAAACTTCGTACTGAGTCATTGGAACAAACAAAACTTTTTCGTTTACAATAAATTAAATAAGGACAAACAGACGGATGTATTGAGAGGAATGTGACTTTATTCAGTCGTTTTATATGAAGTAAAACGTTGCGGAAATCAAAATTTAAAACAGGAACGATTTTTCATAACAAAGAGTAACTTTACTTATTTTTAACCAAGTTTCTATTCTTTTAATAACTTAACAAAAGTAAATTTTTAGTTCGTATGCATCCTGCTTTGTGCTCAAATATACAGGCACCAGAAGTAATTAGAATTGAAATATTTGTCTTGCACCACAACACGGGCGAGATTGAGCTAAAAAAATATGTGTTTTTAGAAGTAATTAACCCAAAACGTATATAAACACCTAATATTATGTTATTGCGATAATATAATATGGATAATTATGGGCCGTGGTCGATAGTATGTCAACGATGACATTATTATCCTATAACACCCGTGGTGCATTCAACGCTAAATGTCCTAGTAGTCAGTGGAACAGAATTTAGATAATGTTAATCATCGTAACATTACCATAAATGTGACTGAGCTGGAAATATAATCTAAAATGTTTTAATAAATGTTATATATAAAGCGTTTTAGCAGAACCTCACACTTCGCTCTGCTTCAATAAACACCAATTTGATTTGTCCATTCTTAAAGTTTGGTTCCTATCTAGACTTTCTTTATTAAGACTTAGACCTTGTAAAGTATTTAGAGTTAATAATAATTACACAATGGGATTTATCTACTATTTCCGGTTTTGTGCTTTCAATGAAGGATGAAGTTATCAACAAAAATGATTATAATATAGTTGTCAAAAATATTTTAAACTATAAAATATAGAACGTCCCATTAAAAAAAATTGGGTAACCAGGTATTTTTTTCTGTGTATTTCTTTCCAAGCATTGAAGAATTATTATTTACTTTCATTTCTACTAAGAATTTGATTGATTTTGTGTGTTTGTTTAAAGCTATTTGTTGTCAGTTTGAATTAAATGAATTTGTCTGTGTATGTTCGATATAATCATATTTTTACATAACATAAACTTATTTTACTTTTGTCCATTAACCAAATGACGCACGCTCGGCCTGTTGTAGTATTCTAATTTTATTCCAAGTCCACTCAAAGACGGTTTCTTTTGCTTGCGGTTACTTTGTAAAACGTAAAATGCAAGTCATAGAATAATTACTTAAAAAGGCTAATCGAAGCTAAACTATTGAAAAACGACTGTTTACAATTATGGTATTTTCCAGAAGTGCTCGACATTTTAACTCGTGAAGGACATTAAAAGGGAAGAAACGAGATTTTCCTTTGTACTTTCTTTTTTTGTAACTACAATGAATTGTTAGGAAACTACATTTAACTACTTTGTTTGTTGAGAAACTTAAAACTTGTATATTACAACAATTGTATTGTAAAAAATATTTTAAACATATCTTCTTAAGCTAAATCTTATCCATTAGTGGATTTTACAAACAAGGAACCATTGTTATATGAAGTTACTGATTGTTAAGCAATAACCGGAATTTAATTCTATTATACTTTATTTATTCATTACAAAAAACTAATTCTGTAAATAAGTACTGTTTTGTTGTTCTTAAATTAATGCAAATAAGGCGTTTTCCATATAAAATTAATTATTTATGTGGTTTCGGTCCAGTCAACGCTGATTAAAGCATATAAACAAATAATTATTCATACACTGTGCGAATGCCAAACATCATTGCTTTGCACTTCGAATTAGCCTCCAAACTTAAAAGTTTTACATTCCAACTAGCGTCGAAAGTATTTTATTTCATACACTGACTGTTAAATAAAATAGGACTACTGACATTGATATTGACATTGACACTGAAATTGATGTTGATATTGATATTTACATTGATATTGATAGATATTGATATAGACGTTAACACTGAAGTTGATGTTGATGTTAATGTTGATATTGATATTGATATTGACGTTAATATTGAAGTTGATATTCATATTGATGTTGATGTTGATATTTATATTGACATTAATATCGATATTGATATTGACATTGATATCGCTATTCATATTGATATTAATTTTGATGTTGATATTGATGTTGACGTTGATTTGATGTTGATGTTGATGTTGAATTTGATAGTTGATGGGATTCAAAATTATGTAACAGTCAATGTTCTCTAATAATAATTGATTAATTCTATAGCTTACACTTTCACTTTAATTTAAATATTAATAGCAACTTAAACGAAAAGGAATATTATTTAATCAGTGGAACAAGCCTCATAAACAATAACAGGTTATGTATCTAAAAACTTTGGTTTTAAATTTTTGTCTTAATATTTCTCATAATTGTTTTTACTAATTTTATCAATTTTTTACCCTGCCTTTCCCTCGCAGGCTAGAATATCTATCCACTATACAGGGAAACTCTACCAGATGATAAAAGAGACAATTGGAATGAGGTATTGAAATTAGAAAAAATATTACATTATCTGAAATATATCTGAGGATGTTTGGATGTTTGGATGATTGATGAAACGTCGACAAATTATAAGATTATATAGGATATAATTCATTAAGTTAGTATACAAATCTCTTCACCAGTGGCGGAGGTAATAAGAGTTCTGTGTTCTGCATTTAATTCCGTTTACATATTTCTAAAAAAATATGACTTCCATTTTTTTCGAAAAACGAGGCAGTTTTGGGTTACTATTTTTTAAATTTAAAATAATATTTGAATAAATTGAAAATAATGTCGTAACTAATAATTTCACAAAGAAAATCATTGTATTTTTTCTGTATGAAGTAACTGAAATACAATATAATCATCATAATCCATTGACGCAAGTGTTTTGAAATATATGAGACATAGAAACCCTTAAAAATTTTAATATTGGTACGCCAATGATTTTATTTACAATTTAAAATCGTTTTTCTAACAAAAAGTTCCTTATTCCTGAGTTATTTTCTAACTACGATACTTATTTTAAATTGTAAAAAATAACTCAAAAATATCTCGTTTTTCGAGGAGTAGTAACAGTATTTCTCGGATTTCTTTACCAATTGCCGAATTTTTGTTCTTAATTTTGATTTAAGTATCGAATTCCTAAAGTATTCTGATTTTTAAACATTCTTAAATCAACGTTGACTTTGACCCCCTTGGAAAGGTTATTTAATCGAATTTCGGTAAATCAATTCGAACGCGATAAGTAACGAATTATTTTTATTTTATCAATATCAGCCTATTGAACTGTGACAGTAAATAAATTTCTTTTGGATGCAAATATTATCTGCTTTGACCTCCCCGTTATTAAGTTTTTCGAACTGAAAAATATTTTCAGGAGAAGGTTGCCCTTAAAAAATTTTAACCAAAAGATAAAACAAAATTAGAATGATATTTTACTATAAACGAACGAAATTATTATTATGTTATATTATGTTATACATATCATAGTCTGAAATTAACTGAAAACTAGTGTCAATACTTTTCTCAATTCCTATATTAAAATAATAATCTTTATAAATAAATAAGACTTAATTATATAGTTGGAAGAATTTGTTCACTATAACTGAAATTGCTAGCTTTTAAGGAACATTTATATTAAATTTATAGTAAATTTAGTTTTATATAAATGTACTACATATAATTTAGATTCTAGATACTAGAAATCAGATTTCAAAAATCTGGTATTAACTTTTCTACAAAAACACCAGCGCATTCGCCATAATTGTAAATTCTCCTTCTAATAATTTTTTAAAACTATATATTTTAAATAATAAACGGTTTCTCAGTAATTAAGAAAAAAAACACAAACAGCTTAGATATACAAATACATACAAACATATACAAACGTATACCTATCGACAAATATTAGAAATTCTTCTTATTTACACCCTCTAATTTAAAAAAAAATATTACTTTATGTTATGCACAGTTCTAATTTTATTTATTCTGAACTTGACACTTCACTGGATTATATTAAAGGTAAAATTTGCCGCAGTAAACAAAAACCAATTATTACATAAACAAAAAGGTGTAAATAAACAACAGAAAAAAAAACGTCAAGTAAATCATATTAAAAACAATGGCACAATACGTGCCAACAGGGTCAAAGCATTGCATACAAAATGCAGGCGTTAATTGTATCTAAAAAATGCCGGAGAGATAAAAAGTAGCTGTTGAGAAACTAGACAGAAAACAAACACAATCGAAGTTATGTAATTTCCCAGTACGGGAACACTATATTTAGCAAGCAAAAATAAATATTTTCATTTTAATCGAATCCGCGAAGGAGTAAAGTGTGAACGATTTGGTTATTTTAAAGAGAATCAAAATAATTATTACGTGCATCATAATCATGAAAATATATAGTGAAAAAAATAAATGCAGGAGTGATATACTTCAACAGTACCATACGGAAAAAATATTGTTATTTATCAACTACAATTTGTCACAATTTCAAATAATATTGTGTCAAAGTTTGACACAACTTGTAGCTTTAATTTTCACGATAATGTTTTTTCTGTGTAAAAATAAATCAGAGAAGCAAGTTATTAACATTATTCTTCAATTTAATTATTCAGTTTTAATCAATTTCAGTCAGAACTTGAGCTAAATTCTGCCTAAATTGGCCATCAAATTAAATGTCTCCAAATTGCCAAGCCGATGTAATAAAATTAAACCATCAACCCTTTTAACCCCAATACCTGCAACAGGTTAATTTCGAATCCAAACCGACTTCCTGCATTACACCAGACCAACATCCTTCATCGAGTCTCAGCAATCTCGTCACTCTTGCCAATCCCAACCTTAAAGGTCGAAACACGCATTCCCACCTACCACAGAACACCAACAGAACTATTTTAATCCACAAACTAATGAACCAAAACAAAGCTAGTATAAATACATTAAGCGTGACAATTGCAACTTAGTTCTGTACGAGCCTGCTTAGATAGATTTAATCATGAACACGCTAGGAGTTCTCGTCCTTACATTCGCCACAGCCCTTTGCGACGACGCGCTGATAACGCCCTTGTACAAATACAGGTACGAGACTGAGGATGTCATGCAGACCGCCGAGACGTCGATACCCCTGCACGGATACCACGTGGTTGAAGGTGGATACTACCCCACGGGAATAGGTTATGGGAATCATTTCGGTGGAGGATACGGAGGCGGCTTCGGGGGAGGCAGTGGAGCTGGTTTGGGATATGGAGGCGGGATCGGGCACATAGGTGGAGTTGGCCATGGAGGTTATGTGGGAGGTGGAGCAGGATTTGGAGGTTTTGGAGGAGGGCAGGCCATTGAGAACAGCGCATTCGGTGGAGGCAAGAAAAATATCGAAGACGAGCACTTTGAAAAGGCGTTTGGAAAGAAAGGTGAAGGGTTCAATCATGGAGAGGAAGGCTTCTCCAAGGGAGAAGTCGTCGCGAAGGATGTGAAAGGAGATTCTGGTTATTACAACGAGCAGGAGGGTGGCAAGAAACTGGTTGAGGAAGGGAAGGAGTACCATGGAGGACAGCACTTTGACAAAGAAGGTAAAATTTGATTGATTTAATTTATTTCCAGTATCCAATTTTCCTCAAAGATTTTTTATCGAATGAATCTACAACTAACCTATATTTTGTCATAGGTTATTGTTTTTTTATCATAAAGCACCAGGAAAATTCCAAAAGTCCAAAATGCCTCTTATTCACAGACTAAATAAGCTAAACTACTGAAAAAATACAAAAAAAAATATGGTAAAATGTAAATTTGAATTATTTTGTATGCTACAAGAATGTAACTAAATAGTTTGATCAAATTTTAATAAGAAATTCTTCGTGAAAAAATTTTAAAAAATTCCTATACAGCGTGTTCAAAATTAATGAAAGCAGTAGTTTATTTAGTAATACTCTGTTTCATTAATACATAGAGTGATTGAATAATTATTATGTTTGTAAAATGTTTTGGCATTTGTTAATGATATAAGCAAAATATTATTGTCTCATATTCTCTATTCTGATTTAATACTAGTTCTAAATTAAAATAAAAAAAATGATGGTTTGATCTAGAAGAAGTATTGTTTTAATGGAAAATTTGATTAAACGTAAAACATTATTTAATTCTTCGAAAATGTGTTCCGTTAAAATTTTTAATAATTTCCAAATTATGATAGCTACAAGCAAAATATTTAGCAGTACAAAAGATATAGGTTAGTTAAATACATAATAACCATTACTTTTATACAGGGTGTTTTCTATTGACATTAACTTTTATGTGATATTTCTAATTATTTTCGCCAATTTTGGAAATATCCACTTATTTTATAAACATTGCTGGAAAAGGCTTTAATATATATTACAAAATATAAAAAATACAATCGAACAAAAAATATAGTAGGTAGTAATAAAATGCAAATTTTGTTTATGTTTTAAAATATACAGGATTTATTGAAAATGATTGGGCAAACTTTGATGGAAAACTATTAGTAACAAATTAACAAAAAAGTTCTTTAGAAATGCTTCGATTTTGAGATACAGGGTGATCAAAATAAACGAAAATATACAGTGTACTTTAATAATGTTTTATTGTAACGTGTGATGGTAACAGTTTAAATAATTAGGTGGATTTCACAGGGTCTAACAACACTTGACGAGTGTATAATTCAAGAAACATATAAATCTTAAAAAAAAATTAAATAAATTTGGAACGAATACATTGAAGACGAATTTTTTGAGACAAAACGTCCGAATCTGGTTCGGGCTGAGGCAGTACAGTATTGGGCGTCATGAAGGCTTGCAAAAAATGTTATAAAATTTCCAGGGTCGTATTTAAAAAAATGAAGTTGATGATGGTCTTGGAGAGACGAAACGTTACACATAAAAATTGATTATGCCATTCGATACAGGGCAAAAAGTTGCCATGAGAGTGTTCTTCTTTTTTCAATATCACCTCAAAAAAGGCTGAAATTAAACAAAAACGGATTTCCAAAATTTCGTTTTTTTTCAAATATTTCGAAAACTAATCATGTTAGCTTTGGTTTTTTATTTACATTACAATACAGTCAAATCAGAAATAGTTTAAAAAAAAATTGATATTAAAATTACTACGTCAGTCTCTATTTGCAATATACTTATCTGAAAGATGCCAATAAAATAAAGTTGCTTAACCTTTTTTTTTTGTAACATAAAACAATTGCTTTTTCAATGTAATATCCATTATCTCGAACACGAAGCGTTTTTTTAGCACAAGTTTAGGTTGAGGAACTTTTTCTTTTAATTTGTATCGCAAAATCCACCATTGACCAAGTAAGATAGTTGCACCTTGTATAGATACGCAAAATCATAAATATCTCAGGCAAACACTATAATGTTTTTACATTGTAGTGTCTACTATTATTTATTTTGTAATTTTCATATTTCTTTATGAAATAATTATTGAATGACTTACTTTTTATTAGATTATATCAGATTTATTAGATCTATAGCAAAATTAGGCCTATTATCTCTGTATCGATGCACTACGAATTAAAAAATAACTGCACCGATCATTGCTGATTATATTTGATTGTCTGAATATACTAAACAACAATAATAAGCTAAAAATATTGACCTTGACCTGGCACAACAATCCCAAAAAAGCGCGACTTTGAAAAAAAATCATTTTTCTGAGTGTTAGTTTATGAGATACATTATTATTATTAATATACACAAACCAAGGTTATGATGCAATAAACCATGCATTAAGGATAAAAGTATCCACCACGGCACCAATGTGAGGCATAGACAGCAACTAATAGATCATAACTCCAAGAAGCCAAACCGCAAAATGCTTGTTTTTATTGTTACCAATGCCACTTCAATAAGACACGGCTGGCTTTTTTGCAACCACGCGCCGGCATTGGTTTTTCCAGTGGATTTTAAGATTTGATACAGGACGTCTACGAAAATTGTTTCGCTCTAATTAATTGAACTATTCTACGGGGTGTGACCGAAGTATCCGGTCGTGTGTTCATGCAAGATATGGGGACGGTAAATCTGCTTTAATTAACTGAGTTCATTTTTAATAGAAGTTTAGACACAAAACATCCAAAATTAACTAAAGGAAAGTGAACAAATGAATAAACGGCTTGCAATAACAACAATTTTCAAAGATATGAGTTTCTGAGATTTAATTTTATAGATGGGATTGTTTGTTTAAAAAACGTAAACAAATAAGGTGGGTTATACATTTTTTTTCACCCATACTGTTTTCCCGTAATTAATGACACATTTTTTTTTATGCAAACTTTAATAACAAGATAAGCAAAAATAAATTAATGTTTTATAAATGATACTTACTGTTTTTTTGTACTGTAGGTAGTATAATTTGTTTACATTTTTTATTATCATAAATACACACACCAAAATAGTCATTCATAATAATAGTTCTATAAATATATTTCTTATATGCATTGAATAATACAATATATTATATTTAATTTAAATATATGAAAAAATAATAAATTTTTATTGGAAAAATTTTTCTGTATTACTTCTCATTTAGAAGTTATAAATAATGTCGTCCTAGGGTCTCAAATAAAACAGACAAATTTCTCTAATAAAAGTTTATTAGAAAAAAGAGAGCTTTTTAAAAGGGAAAAAAATTGGGTTTGTTTCTGGAAAAAATATAATTATAATTTATAAATTACACTCAATTACACAATTATACACAATTAAATGACACTCAAATTTTATTTAAATTTTTTGTATCCTCACGGTAGGCCCATACTATCGAATTTGAGACACCCTATATATTATATAGGGTGTCTCAAATTCTCTGTTATTATTCTAGATGCAAAAAATCTTCAAATACTGGATATCAAAAAAATAACAAAAGTATTGTTTTCAAAGAAACACCCCTTACATTCAAATTCACCGTAAATTCTACGGTGGCATTATTCGATTTGAATCTCAATACGGTGTTGGGATATTTAGAAAATTCATTAAAATTTTCATAACACAAATGCTGCAAATGTGCGAAATGTTCAATGCTTGTGTTTTCTATTGGCATGTCTAATTCTACAAATTACATATTGGATATATTTTCTTCAATTTTCCGAATACGACACAGTGTATTTAGTTTTGTATAAATTTCTATTTTCTCTAGCTTTTGTTTTTAATTATAAAAACTAATTGAAAAAACATTTTCATCCACAACTAAAAACATTTTTCTAATTATTTGTAAGCGGTAGATTAATCCAGTTATTTAAACTATTGTAAACACGAAATTTTCCATCTGAATAACAAATAATTCTAAGAGCTCAAAAGTTAAACATATCTACACATCGTTGATTGTTACATTGAATTTTGGAAACTTCTGGAAACTCGACATCTCGAATGGAATGAACAGAAACAAGGTTATTATAATGAAAAAGGGATTGAGCAACACTAAACTTCGCTTTAACTTTCAGATTAAAAACAATAAATTTATTAGTTACATTCAGATGAAATTTTCTTCGGTTTGTAAACAAGGTCAAAATGTTTTATTTTCCATTATCTCACTTCCGGATAGAAAGAATAATAATAGGTTCTCCAGGATGAATTATGGTAATTGCAATTGTTTTTTTAAGAGAAAGTTACGCGTCTGTTTCAAGGGCAATGTCAACAAAACCTTTTCGATTAGCCGCATTTAGTCCTTGCCTTGTTTGTTTTTACTTTTCTTTTATGTACAGTCTAATTAGGCTAAAGGATCATGGCACTAATTCAAGAAGGCTTAAAAGGCCGAGGATGGGGGTTAATTTTTTTAGAATAAAATTTCTTAGTCCAAATCATCTTTCTCATTTTTTCATATTAGATTGATATTTTAGTAAATATCCGTCACAAAACTTAGGTTAGGTTCATTCTGCAGTATGAAACTAAATAATTTTCTTGACGCATGACTTGGCAACGTTCCAATTAGTTGATACGCTTGCCCTTTTGACAGTTCTATGCATCATTTGGAGAATTCTAACTTCATTACTTCCTTACTTAATAAATATTTAAATTATCTCTTTCATCATACGTCAATTACTTATTTGCTGAAAAATGATTCCAGGTCAGAACGAGGCCCAGCAAACCGCGAAACAGGGCCACAAGAAGGGCCACAAGATCAAGGGCTTCAAGAACTTCCACCACAAGGACGAATCCGGCAAGACCGAGGAGTTCTACGACGAGGAACACGACGAAGGTGGCAACTACGCCTTCAAGGGTGAAGCGGGTAGTTTCGGTGAAAAAGCGGCTTCAGCCTTTAAAGGAGAAGCCCAGGAAGGCAAGTATAAGTCCGGAGAAGCCAAGAAGGAAGGTTTCTACGAGAACAAATACCTGAACGACAACGCCAAAGGCAACGAAGGTAAATACGGAGAAAATAAGTACGGGGAGAACGCTCAGTTGTACGCCTTGAAGAAGGGCGCTGACGAGCAGAGCCTTTTGGGTCACCAAGAGTCCAGCAAGTTCTACAAACACCATCCCTTCGTTGTGCCTTTTCGCAATTACTAGAGAGATAAGATAGAATGAGATAACGGAACTGGAAGCAGTGTTAGTGTTGACGACGGACTGGATATTTATTTTTTTTATGTTTAGCGAGTTGTTACCACGAGTATTATTTAAATCCTAGGAAAGGAAGCGTTTAAATAAATGATCAGTTGCTTGAGTTATCTTGGCAGTGATAGTGATATTGAATTACTCTTAATTGTACTTTTTTTTTTTTAAAAATAAAGAAAAATGAATTTCGAATATATCTACTTCTTTAGTTTATAAGTAATCGTATATACAGAGTGCCCACTTACAACTATAAGCAGATTTATAATTTTTTTTTAGTTTTTGTCTGAATTAGTACAATTTGTTTCAAGAAATGAAAAGCTTCATTAAATTCAATGGAATTTAATCTATGAACAAACCTTTCCTTTTCAAATACAAGGCATTTTTTATTGAAAAATCATATTAACAAAAGTCCGAAACATCCAGCAGGCCTATATTCAAATTTTAAAGTCGGTAAAAATAATTGTAGAGACAAGTAATAGTTTTCCTGAAGATATTTTACTTTGCGAAATGGAAAAAAGTAGTTTCAATCTAATTCAGTGTTATTGAACTTCATTACAATTAGATCTTCATTACAATTAGATCTACGGACTGTAATATTTACTAGTCTTCAGAAATTCTTTTCTAATTACGTGCGTTTGTAAAATTAAATTGATAACACCTTTGAAAAGATGGAAATAGGTAGGTAGTAGGATGTATTGCAACGCCTTTACTAATCTCATAATTTTTTTTTTGTGTCCAGAATGCTGTTTTATCACGATCCAGAAATTTTAACCCGTATAAACCGTAACGAAAAAATTGTAGATTAAAATAAAGAAGAAATAAAGTGTGTTGAGTATAAACCACCTGTGACCTTTTTTATTCAGAATAAAACATTTCTAAAAATAGAAATAAAGCACTTTAAGCAGTTGGTATAATTTCGTTGAAAAATGTTTGAAATCGTTGCAACAGATGGCGCCACAGTTAACACTTTATTATTCATTAACGTCTATACTGTCTACAAATGCAACAATATAACACAAGAAAATATTTCCCAATGTTCCTAAAACAACCGCGGAACTAATCCCCTGTTATTAACCTTGAATTCGTGTAGACGATATTCAAATTGACTTAAAATAATGAATGGCGACGTAAGTATCACAGCTTGTCCAGAAGAGCACCACTACTTAAAATTTTTTTAATAGCATCAGAAATAGTGTAGAAATAAAAAGAACACAAACCTAGCTAAATCGCATTTACCATTATTTTGACTGTTTTAAGAGAGTTACTTCGATTAAAACATCAAGGTACCTAGTGATTGGTGGTATAAAAAATAATTTGTTACACATTTCCTTTTGCTTTAATTTTTTGTTTCAATAAAATCTCTTCCTATATATTGTTAAATTGAAATAGCTTTTTATGTAGGTGCTGAAAAGTGATTGTACTTGAATATAGCATTCATTTCCATATTATTTTTTTCACAATCACAATCTTCATTGAATCATATTACTTTGATACATTCGCAATTTTGTCAACCAGAATCACTATAACTTTAAATAATAAATAATATTTTACACTATCCTCTGATATGATATTACAATTGGTATAACTCCGATATACAGGGTGGTTCAGGATTAAGTCGACAAACTTAATGGTTTCAGGGGAGACAAAAAGGCTTATTTGACTCGCATATACTCGAGACTAAGACCAATTTTAATAGGTACTATATTTTTTAGGTTTTATGAGGAACGTCTTCCTAAAGTTTATCAACAGTATCCAAAAGCACCCTTCCGAAAAATCAATTTTGCCATGAAACTATAAGAGTTAGGAAAAAAGTGAATGTACACTTTTTGTCAATAACAAACTGTTCTATCTAAAAACAGCATCATTTTTTATTTTCAGTAGGGCCGTATTAATTTTTTTTATAATTTAATGAGTTTGAGTCTCTATAACTCCGCCACTGGTTGCATGCGGGACTTCTACTTCTATGGAAAAATGGTATCTTATAAGAAGTTGTGTTATGCCAAATTTGGCTTAAATAGCCTTCTTCATTTAGAAATTATTTAAAAAATTTGAATTTTTTAAAAAAAACGCCCTATATTTCGAAAATGAAGCGTCTCTGGAAAAAAATTTATACTTGATTTTTTTGCCTTAAAGTTTGTCGACTGAATCCTGAAACACCCTGTTTATATAAATATAATATAATCCCAAAACCAGATATAAAAGTCCTACAAAGCAATATAATAAATTTGATTCATGGAAATTATTTTTTTTTTATGTCAAGTATGCACCTTTTGCCACTAATATTACATTCTACTTTATTTCCATCCAACATTTTCATTCTTCGTGATTCAGTTCTCGTCACAGACCAATAGCCGCCTTGTAACTTCGCATTTGCTCCTAAGGTTTTTGTCTTTAATAACGCAATAATTTTTGCTTCCGTTTTACCTTTTTTCAACGCTGAAACGCAATTCATACGGCTTGTAACGATTCAATTTAATAAACACATTATTTTGAGGACGTAGAAAATTACATGAAATATCATAATTTTCCGCATACCAGACGTTTTAACGACCAAGGTCGATTTTTCTGTATGTCCTACGTGACATTTCTAGCTTCGTTAAGATTTAGACTGCAGATTTTGGTTGTTTCGGATGAAAACCTAGAAATAAATGGTGTCATGGTCTATTAAACATAAGATAATATTTTTTCTCTGTTTTATTTTTTAGATCTATGTTTAAAATTATTTCTTATAAGCAGGGTCGTTTATTTTTACCGAAATGAAGGGCAATTACAGTTATTATTTGCGAAAATTTCGCAATCTTCGAATACTAATAACTTTTAGAATAGACCTTTAAGTTAATAAGGCATTGGGACGAGAAAGAAATGTATTGTTACAAAAATCAGGGGAATTAAGTTCATAAAAAAAATTAAATGTAAATATTTCTGTTCTAAAAAACTTCTATTCATTCAAGAACATGTTATAGCAAAAAAGAGCACAGAGTATTGAACAGTGTAATTATTATACATATTTCTACATTATTAGCGGTATTTTTTTTAAAGGACAGTCATATTTCTCTTCGTTATCCAACAAATGTATCTTTCTCTAATGAAACTTTGGATATTTCTGTATTGTCACGGACAAAAGGTGATTTTACTTCTTGTGACTTTAAAATTATGGTGAATGAAAGGTAAATGCAATCCATCAATACGGAACCTACCAATGAGGATATACCTCTTCTAAGGACACTATATTTCTGGTAAACCCTTTCCATTGAAGAACAGACAAATTTTTTAGAACAAAATTATTCATAAATTGGTAAAATTGCGTTTTGTAATACTGGAGTAACAGGAATTACTAATCTGATTAATCATATCCTGAGTGAATGGTTCAATTGAAAATTAATTACATTTTGTAGCAGTCACCTCGTCATGGCTCATTTCGATGTGTCTCCGAATAAATCGATCCTGTGACCTAAATAAGCTTTAATACTTTTATAAAAATACCACAGAATATATGGATTCTAATAATTGTGTACTTAGAAATGTTAAATAATTGATTTGTAAACAGTTCAATACTTCTCTTGGTTGTAGCTTTGTTGCCTGATGATGTGCAGTAATATTGTTCTCGAAACTAGTAGAAAAATGAAAAATTTTCGTGAGACAAGTCGTATTTATCATTCTTTATGAATATCTAGCCACATGGGGTTGACCTGTATACAGCCTAAAAATAAAACCAAACACCAAATAAAAAAACTGTAACTGATTAAATAAAAGTAAAGTTAAGTATATAATGTCCCTTACTTCCTAATATCTCATATTCTATGTCAAATCGAACTATACAAGGTGTAAGAAGTTGGACTGCCATTACTTCAGAATGAGATAGAGTGACTAAACTACTAAAATTAAACTAAAGCGACTAAATGAACAAAAAAGTTGTATATTACAGGGACGTAAAATTAACAGTTTTCAAAATATAGCGAGCATCAATATTGGGGAGTTTCAGATTTCCTTTGTTGTTAAGTGAAGAAGAATAGATAGTCCAGATAGTCCTTCAGGATATACAAGATGATTTTTCCTCTATTTACCATTTCTGCAACGAAAAATATGCTAGTATGGTTTACAAGTGACTTCAAAGCAAACAGTACAACAGAAATTTGAGTAGTTGGACTGAGGTCCACGTGGCCAAAAAGCTGTAGCCTTTCTTACAATATTCCAAGTAGAAATTCTCGCTATAAGTGCTTATCTAACGGAGACTCCACAGAGAAGCGACACATGTAAGCTTATCTGCTTATCCTTACTTTGATTTGAACAAGGTATGCTTAGAGCAGTTAGCTATGTTGAGTACTAGAATATAAAGATATTGAAGGAAAAAAGACAAGTGACTACAAAAAAGCGATATGTAACGGATTTTCTATGACCAGAGTCAGCATTTGGCATTCTCTACATCTTTCAGCGTTGTTAAGCATGTTTTGAATAGAGAAAAGCATCGTAAATACTGAGATTCAATACCAAGACATGCTAAAACGATATCAAAGTTTAAATTTTCCTCACAGAAGGAAACTAATGAAATGCTGGGTATAAATATGTTCAGGCCCAGAGAAATAGGGCAGTACCAATTCCAGAAGAACTGGATCTGATTGCGTTGAATCTTGCACAATAGGGCGGAATATAGTTTAGGACCAACTCATTTGTTAAGAATTACAAAAAGAGAATCTTCTGCTATTAAGTACTGAAAAGACTAGTCACAAAAGAATGGAAGTCTTTAATATATATTTAGATCACCAAGACCTTTATCTTAGAAACAAGAAGCGATAAAACAAGTGAATGGTATTAGAATGCAACCCATAATATTTTTTTCTAAGCGCTGCAGATTACATTCATTGAATTATTTTATACACCTCACTTTTTTCCGCGCTACACAAGAAAACTTAGTCCAGGAAGTCTTGACCATCAGGCGGTTTTTGTTTTACAATTTAATTAAAAATTCCAAGTTAGTTCTACATTATTCATTCCGTTTACTAAAATTCCATCTCCCCCCAAAACTGCTGAATAATTGTGGTGACGAGGAAACACAGCTTTTCTGGTTGCAACGAAGGACACCGCAGAACAATCACATTTCTCCAACAGTGCATGTCGAAAACCGCTTTGTTCGGTTTCAATTGAGGGAAAAAATCGTCTAAAAACGGTAATTAGATTTGAGTACATGGATGCGCGTCCGCTTGAGTTTTGCTGAGGTTTGGGCGCAGTTCAAAAACAAACAGATAGAAACCGCTTCTGTTGTTTTGGTGAAGGGGATAGTATTTTGACTACGATTTTTTTTTCCGTCTTGACACCTTTGAACATTCACTTGATTTAGTGTATTTTTGAAGTACCTACATACAGGATGTCTTTGTTTCAGTTCATATTATGACAAAAGTTTTCTAAGATCATTTTCGGCAAAGAAATATTTTAGACAG
This sequence comes from Anoplophora glabripennis, assembly GCF_000390285.2. Classification (NCBI taxonomy): domain Eukaryota; kingdom Metazoa; phylum Arthropoda; class Insecta; order Coleoptera; family Cerambycidae; genus Anoplophora; species Anoplophora glabripennis. The sequence goes on from NW_019417028.1 coordinate 4,251,915, forward strand.
CGATCGAGTGTTGAATTGAACTGGATTGGTATACGATTATGTCAATCAGTAACTGATGTACCAAGAAAAATGTCATTGTATAAGATGTAAGATTGTAAGATGTAATTCAATGCTGGACGGGACTATAGCCAGCAGAGTAGTTGTTTCCAGCAATGTCAATAAGCAATGCTTATGCCAATCAGTAGACATTCAGTAGCATTTGTAAAAATATGGCATATTTTGAAGGTTATATGTATGTCACCTATAGTTATGGCTTTGCCCAAATGTTCTAATTATTTTGCGTAGTATCAGGGAGTTGTGCATATTGCCCAAATGCACTACAAAATAAGGTACAATATACAGAGTGTTCGGATAAAAAAGTTACCAAAATAAATGATTGGATTTCAAAGTTACATTTCCATTTTTTTTAATAACTCAATTATTATTTGATCGATAGTAACGAAATTCATTATAATGTAGAAGAAGCCACTTCACTGCCTATTTATTTGGAAGAATTCGTATGTACGGAGTGACGAAAATCGCTATGCTGTAAAGGAACACCTTTTTCAATCCGAATAAAAATGTAGATTGGAATAGTTGGAAACATCCAGCAAAAGATAAGCCAGAACACTAGATCGAGGAAGTGAATTTCCGTGGGCTTCACGCTGTCCAGATTTGAATCCTCTGGACTTTTACTTTTGAGGACACATAAAGCAACTAGTTTCTGGTGGGGATGTTTCTAATACTAGAGAAGAACTCCGGAACAGGATTGAAAATGCGGGTCAACAAATTATAAACAACTATCTATCGATCATTTCCTTTTTACAAAACTTTATTAAATCATTTAAAAAATTGTTTTGAGATAAATAGAGGGGACATGTAGAATAGTTATTATAACCTTTGCGTTATTGTTTAGTTCTTTAGTTGTTACATTTTTTTTGTTCATAATATTCACTAATTTACTGTTAACACAGGGTGTCCGTAAATTTCACCGACAACGTTTGACTCATTCATTCATTCAGGACGATAAATAAAAACGATCTACGAAAAAAAAGTTAAATAAAAATTTTTGGTTTTTGAATTACAAGCCTTCAAAGTTGTCAAGAATAAAACTAATTTAATTAATAACTTCATAACCCTTTTGCCGATCGCGTTAAAATTTGGCACATTTATTTGTAGTATTATGGCGTATTATGTCTTAAAGCTTCAGTCAAATCAATATACTGGGTGATAGTTTTCTCCGGTTAGGTACCTGTCGCTTTTAGAGATCAAAACTTTTACAGTAGTCGTATTTTTTTAAAACAGACAGCTACATTGAAAACGTCGTTTTATTTAAAAAAATATATTGTCTCTTGAGAAAATCGCCTTCCGATGGCTATTCTTTAGAAAAAAGGTGTTATTTAAGGTTATGTTGTCGTTCATTGCTTTGCATTTTTTTTGAATAAGCTATAATCAATATAATACTGTTTTAAATTAATATTAAATGGAATTAGCAGACCATATCGAAAGACAGGTCATTTTAATAAGCACACATTGTTATAATATTTATTCCATAGTTTTTTTAATACCTCTTTACAGATTTCCTCAACAATTAAAGTATATCAAGTATTCGTGTGTACGTGTCTATGGAAGTAATTCGATTAGGCGATTAATTTTTTCTTATAAACATGTCCCTAACATCGATTACCACTCCAACAATGGAAAATCGCCAAACACCGTCACCTCTGCGAACGCTCACACATTTTTTCCGAACTTAATAACCTTAAAGGTCACATTATGGACAGCCCCACCTCGCCGGACAAAAAGAAATGTTCCTTATTATCTCACAAACTAATGAAGCAAGACGATACAGAAATCCACGCTATAAATACTTTTATCGGTTATACCGACGATCAGTTCGATTCTCAGCCCGTAAAATGGCACGATCAGCCCTTCTATTAGCTCTGGTAGTCTCGGTTTCCGTCCTTAACAGCGGGCACGCCTCCGGCAAATTCGGCGGGCTCGGGGGTGGTTACGGGGGTGATTTCGGTGGGAAATTCGGTGGGTATGGTTTCGAGCACGGCGGAGGGGGTGGCGGGTACGGGTTTGGGCATGGAGGTGGCATCGGGTACGGGCACGGTGGCGGAGGGATCGGGGGTGGTGGTGGGGGAGGACATGGAGGATATGGGGTCCATGAAGCCGGCATTGGTAAGTATATGGTTTTAGTCGATACGCTTCCAATTCGGATAAACGTGGAGTGAGGGGTAATAATATGCCGCGCCTTCTCCCACACAAGTCACTGGCTTATAGTCGAATCCTTGCGATTAGGATGAGGGAAGAGATATTATCATTATTAAACCGTGTTTTTCATTTACAATTGTTGCATTTGTGAACAGCTTTTCATGAGGAATATCCTAGAAAACAAATATTAGAACAAATTATAGAAAAGATAGAAATAAATAGTATCTTACCAAATAAATATATTAATTCTACATTCACAGTTGTAAAAATTATATTTGCAACAAAAATTCATATATGTTTTTTTTTATATAAAACAAACAGTGAGTTATTTTCTTTTTATTCATTTCAGTATTAAGTTTATTTTATACCAAAATAATAATAATAACAAGTTTTCCGAAAAAAGTATATAGGTACAAGTAGGAATCAAATGGACTAATTTAATTCACGCAATATTCACTGGCGTTGAAATTCTGATGCGTAAAATTCATTGGTGTCAAATATATATCGAGATATTTACGTATTCGTAATGTTTGCACAAGAGTAGAAAAAATTACATTTCCAAACCGAGATGAACCACATTTTTTTCATAGTAAATGTATCCATAGATATATCGCTCCTTGTTCAAAGGAAACCGTTAGACTGTTTGCCAGTTTCAGAATTTCTTCTTCTGAAGGACAGGAAATATATACGGATGACGTGGCAATCGACACGGAAATTATTCAACTATTGACAGATGCTTGTTTGCAGATTTCTGTAAATTTCTGTAGATTTCTAAATCGTTGAATTTCCTGTCTAATTATCGCGTCGTCAGTTGTAGAACTTTTGATGTTTCAAGGGACCTATCGCTCTCTTCTTCAGAAGATACCTGAAACTCTGAAACTGTTTCTTCAAATAGCTTAAACCAAGGATATGGCAATCAATCCAAAAATTGTTGACCCGAATAAAAATGTTTAATTCTGCATTATCACATTATTTTTTCTGCTTCTCATATATTTTAATTCAAACATTTAAAAATAAGAATATTGTAGTTGCAATGTAGTCTTCATCTTAATAGGATATCAAAGTATGCAAAAAATTACGGACGTTGACATTTAGATCATTTTGTTGTTAACAATTCTGTCAATAATTTAGTTATATTTGTAATTTTAATCATCTTCAACCAATATGCGTTTTGTATAGACAATTCTGACAATGAATCGTACTTAATTTTCAATTTTACAAAATAATTATTTCCATTATTTTTTCATAGGCCACGGCGGAGCTGGCGGTGGCTTCGGCTACGGCAAAGGCATCGGCGGTGGCGCTGGAGGGATCGGAATAGGTCACGGAGGCGGTCATATTGGAGGAATTGGAGGTGGCGGTCATATTGGCGGCATTGGAGGTGGTCATATTGGAGGTGGTCACATTGGCGGAGGAGGCCACATTGGTGGCATTGAAGGAGGTCATCTAGGTGGAATCGGAGGCGGTCACATTGGAGGAGGTCACATTGGAGGAGGTCATATCGGCGGAATAGGAGGAGGTCACGTTGGAGGCATCGGCGGAGGTCATCTTGGAGGAGGTCACCTTGGAGGTGGTCACATTGGTGGTTATGGCGGCCATATTGGTGGAGGACACATTGGAGGCGGCGGAATTGGAGGCGGTCATATTGGAGGAGGACACATCGGAGGCGGTGGAATTGGTGGTGGCCATATTGGAGGAGGACACATTGGAGGCGGTGGAATTGGTGGTGGCCATATTGGAGGAGGACACATTGGAGGCGGTGGAATTGGTGGTGGACATATTGGAGGCGGTGGAATCGGCCTTGAAGGTCATTATATTGGAGGAGAGGCGATCGATAAAAGCGCTTACAGCGGCGGAAAGAAGAACGCAGAGGGAGAACATTTCTCCAAGTCCCATGGCAGCAAAGGGGGTGAGGTAAAACATGGTGAAGGTGGATTTGAAAAAGGTGAACTAGCCGCTAAGGATGTCAAAGGAGAATCTGCACATTACAGCGATGCTGACGGTGGAAAGAAGGTAGCACATGATGGAAAGGAATACCACGGAGCTGAGCACTTTGACAAAGAAGGTACGTTGTTAATTATTTATATTTTTTGCAGAAAATTTCAAATTTTTGTGATTATCAGGAAAGCACGGGGGAGAAAAGACCGTGAAGCAAGGCCACAAGAAGGGACACAAAGTCAAGGGGTACAAGACCTCTCACCACAAAGACGAGTCCGGCAAGACCGAAGAGTTCTACGATGAAGACCACGACGAAGGCGGCCATTTCGAGTTCGACGGCAGCTTCGGTAAATTCGGAGAAGGTAAAGCGGCATCCTTCAAGGGTGGCCACGAAGATGGCAAATTCAACGCTGGGGAAGCCAAGAAGTCCGGTCACTACGATAACGAATACTTCGTCGACAAAGCCCACGCTAACCACGGTAAATTCGGAGAGAACAAATACGCCGGAAACGAGGAAGTATACGGAGCTAACAAGGGTGTCGGTGAACACGATCTTGCTGGACATCATGAGTCTAGCAAGTACTATAAGCACTTCCCCATACATTAGTAAGGGTCGGTGACTGTAACGGACGTTAACCACTACCATCTAGTTTTTAGTGAGACTATACCTGCTGTCATATTTATTTAAAAAACAATTACAAGCTATTGGCAATCTTGTATATAATTTTTGTATTTTGACACTTTTGTATGTTTTGTATAAAAATAAAAGTGTAAATTATTATTAATAGGTGCCTTCCTTATTTCCCTCAACAACCATTAAAAATCAATTACGTTAGGAAGAAAGTAATTAGGTAGGTATAATAATAAAGAAATTTATATACCTACAAGTGGCACTAATTTGCTAATTACTTAATTTTTTATTTTGCCTAATTAAATAAAAATGCAAAAAAAAAACGATTACTAGATGATTCGAATTCAGTCCGATTCATGAAAGAACTAGAGTAATATTACTTCAATTTATATATTTATTGGTAAAACTATGTCTTCCAATATCATTTTTATGACATAACCTACCAGGTATATTTAAAATTATGTGTATTATTTCAAATTACAATTTAATTCATAGACATATAAAAACGGGTAGATTTTCCTTCCAAAATCATTTAAAAATAAATTCATCGAATACTAGGAAAAAAATAAATTCGTAACCACAGCAGACATTATTAATATTTTTTATAAAGTTATCAATATTATGTTTTTAACATATCATGGAAACCCTGAAAAACCTACAGCAAACCACAAATTTAACAACAGAATAGAGAAACAAGGCAAAGCTTTTTCAACAATTGCACAATACTATTTTTTTTCGGCATGTTATAAATTAAATTGTAAATTGAACTAATAGATAATTTCGTAAATACAGTTTATTATTCCATTCGAATCGTATTAGCTATAGTTATTTAAAAGTTCTCTCCAACTCTAATTACTAATATTTTGACCTTAGAGAAAAAGAAAGTAATTAAAATTAAGCATTATAGGAGTAAATAGAATTGCCTTTCCCATTATAATAAACATTTCCTTGTCGGTTCTTTTTTTTTTAGTCACAGTAACAGTTTTAAGTCCTGTTAAGTTTGGTTGAAAATAAGGATTTTGCAAATATTACTCGTTTACTTTTTAATATAACAGACAAATTATTATCATCAGACAAAAAGTTCTGAACTGTTATATCTTATTCCGTGTTGATGACCTAAGTTTTTATGTAACCTTACTGTTTGGTCTTTACATTTATTAGATGTTCCTTACTTTTATAACTATTAGTAATGCGTTTAGTTATCATACCACTTTTTAAATTCTAAATTTTCCACATTGTTTAAACAAAATCTTTAAATAAAACAGATAGACCGATAGATATGTCTACGAAGGCGAAAACAAAATATACTATTAATATATTGTTTTCAATTAGGTAAGTGGATTTTACCGTAAAAATGAAAATTGCTATGGACAACGGGAGGTAACTTTCCTCCCTAGGGAACAAAGCGATTACGAGTTGTAAATGCATATTTTATGAATAAATAAATAGAAATATTTGATGAACATTACATTTTATTAATTAGTATGAATGAATGTTTATAGTAATTATACAGTTATTACATTTAGTAACATTTATAAAATCTGGATAACTATTCCCCTCGCGTTTACTAATTGTCACATTTTTCTCAAAATGGTTTGACTGCTCCATTTCAGTCGCCGGAGGCTAAATGTTATCTGACTGATCCGTTAAAACAGCTATTTCATTATTGTTAGCAACATAACTTTCTGCAATTGTGGCTGATTTCCACCCGCCATGTCTCTTGATTGCTAATATATTGCTTAATTACTCCTGTATTAGCCAGTAACGTTGCCGATGTTATTCGGAATGAATAGCCTGTATATGTTTCAGGATGTTCTAGTTTCAAAAACGTACGTGACATACCATTTTTAGAAAGTGGAATTGTAACTACAATAATGTCATCAAAATTTTTAAAATTGACGATGTCCAAAGTAAGTTTGCATAACCCATTAGAACGGCATGCTCCTGCAATGCCTAAGACCGTCACTACCCCTTCATTAGCAAATATGTGTTATCGAGTGCCCGAACGAGAAAATCGTTGACTTGTTCTCTTGTAAAAACGTTTGACATTAAAAGCTATGTTAAAAATCAGAAAGAGCAAAAAACAATATTTTTTTATATATAAACTCACTAATTTGAACTCACGTGTAATTTCTTTTGCTTCGAATGTAATTTATCATGTATTGTGTATTATACATATATTTAGAGATTAATTTTTTCTAATGCAACAAACATTATTTAAAAAATTAAGACTTTATTTTTGACATGTTCCTGCCTTACACTCTGTATATCTACATTATAGCGATAGTAATTACACAGAGTATTCACTCACACCTGCTGTTTTTCATATGTAACATCAATATTAACTTGACAATGTAGAACTTCAGAGAAGGCTACATTGTATTAAACAGTATTGAAATAATTAAGATACAGTTTTTTTTTACTTTCCTTTCCAAACCACAGAACCGGACATCTAATTTGAACTGTGATAATTAGTCTGAATGCACCATTTTACACAAAACGTGATTTAATGTAAAAAAATGCTTAATAATGGAGTACCTGGCGTTGAAAGGTTGACAATGAAGGAAACGTCATTTTCTGGGATTTTCAGAAATTCAAATAATAAAAAACGTGGTGAATCATAAGACTGAGTCATACGGGGTGTTCCCTAAGTACGTTCCGATAATAAAGGAACCGACACTTTAGTTACATTTAAGATGAAAAGTTTCCGTGAACCTATGTCCTAAATGGTCTATACCTGCTGCAAATGTATCTCAGAAGACGTCGATTATATTTCAGATTGGTGAATTTTAATTCAGAAAATATAAATTCTACTACAATTAAGTTGGTTGTACTTCGCAATATATCCAAAGTATTGAAGAAAAATTTAAATTAAATTATGTTTTAAAAATATCAGCAAACATTAAAATTAATTGATACATTTTTTCGGGGCATTAAAACAATCAGTTTTGAATACAATACACAGAAATATGTTTAGAATATTTTTTGCCCCTAATTAAAATAAATAAATTCCGTTGACGTCCTGTATATTTTAATGTTATACTTACTTATTATATAAATTAGTAGAATTTACTTTGAAATGATAATATTCGCTATCTAAAAAATAATAACAATTTTGAATTTTTATTGGATTATTTTAACTGTGCAAATATTAGGAATATTATGTAAGCTCACAAATGACATTAACAATGTAATTTGTGAAACCTGGTATCTAGTCGAAAAAGGACAGATAGCAATTCTTGGTATTAATTATTAATAAACGATAGTAACACAAAAAAAATAATAAACCGCTTATCCTACAATGGAACACTATCGACCGTTCTGAAGTAAAACGTATACACCCGATTGAAAGTATTGGCACACGCATTTTTTAAGGAGGATATAATATTTCCAAAGGTCAACCCATAGATTTATTCTTATATTAACCGTCCTTTTTTCGCGTTTCAAACTAATCAACCAAAACGCGTTTTACATAAATGATCAATGGCTATATAAATGATCATATCTTTCAACAAAAATTAGTCGTGCTCGCACCTCTTCCGACAGACATGCTCCGATTGGTCGTTCTGTTAGTTTTTTCTGTTTTCGTTTGTTACGGTCAGCTGATAGGAGGACCGTTCTATCCGAAAGCGATTGGACTGAGCAGTGGAGAGTTTGGCGGCGGCGGCGGCGGTCACTTTGGCGGAGGTGGCGGACACTATGTCGGAGGTTAGTAAATGAGATATTACCATTTCGAAACTGTAGTAAATTTCTAATTGTTTAGTAGTGCGAACAGTACGGTTGGGAATAATATCAAGGCTGTTACAGTGGATTTGAATTAAATAAAAAAAATAGATTGATGTATTTAAACAATTTTATAAACTTAATTTAACTACTAAAATACAGCGTGTTCTACTTAAGGGCTAGTCACCCCTATAGCTTTTTTGTGTCAGATTTTAAATATTTCTTGTTTTTTTGGTCTTCTTATTCAAATTTACTCCCTTTGTTTGAGATATTTGAGTGGGACAAAATGGAGACATATGTAAAAATATGCAATCAGAAAACAATTAAATATCAACTGAAGAAAATGTGATCAAAAACCGATTTTTTTTTAATTAAAAAACCATAATGGGAAACTCGATCGTGTTTCGATTTAGTTTAGGTCCATTCAATATATTTTACCTCATTCCGAATTTATCACATAGGTGCTGGTCATTGGTATCCAGGTCTAAGCCTAGGAAGTGATGTGGGCGGTGCTGGATTTGCTGCACACAAATTCGGAGGAGCAGGAGTTGGAGGAGCGGGTATTGGAGGACACGGGATTGGAGGAGCGGGTATTGGAGGACACGGGATTGGAGGAGCAGGAATTGGAGGACACGGATTAGGGGGAGCGGGTATTGGAGGACACGGAATTGGAGGAGCAGGAATTGGAGGACACGCATTAGGGGGAGCAGCAATTGGAGGAGCAGGAATTGGAATCGGTGCGTCCGGTGGAGGACAAGTCGACCACAGCGTCTACCAGGGTGGAAAGAAGAACCTAGACAATCACCACTTCGTTCAAACCCACGGCAAAAAGGGAGAGGAACTACACCACGGAAATGGGGGATTTACCAAGGGTGAGGTTGCTGAGAAGAATGTAAAAGGTGACTCTGCCTATTTCAGCGACGTCAATGGTGGGAAGATCGCCCACCATGAGGGAAAAGATTACCACGGTGGAGAACATTACTCCAAAGAAGGTAATTTTTATTTACATTTATGAAAAAATATCGGAACCTTTACTAATGCAATTCAAATGGTTGTCAAGGTAATTTGACAATTGAAACATGAAGGCAGTTAAAAGATATCAATATTTTTACAATTGTGGAACTTTTTTACATACTACAATAAAAAAAGTTCTACATTGCCCCCAATTTATTAAAGGGAGGAAATTTACTAACATTTTTGTATGTAGATGTACCAGCATAAGTTGGCCAATTTCTTGATCGATATATCGAGACAAAAATTGTTAAATATCATTGTCATTATTTAGATGGTATAAAACGACAGATATATCTAGTCAATATTATGTATTTCTTGCCGGCGGCGTCGGTTTAATTCATTGTTTAAAAAATATCCGGGAAGGAAAATATATATTTTTTTCTAAATTGTCTTAAAAATTGTATACATTCTAACCATAGTTTTTTATATAAACCCAACAATATCTTAATTTATGTCGTACAATAAATTTCCGTTTTGAATAAAATCGACCCTTCACTAATTATTAAAAAAGTATCTAACTTCGATCAACCACAGTAAACAACAGTTTTTTTGTTCACGTAAAAATAAAGCAAGTATTAGGTACTATTTGTTCTATACAAGGTGTTAATGATAAGTTTTCCCAAACTTTAATGGCGTGTTCTACCGATGAAATTAATCAAGTTTTGCACTATAAAAATTTTTGTTAGGACGCTTTCCTACGGAGATACAGGGTGTTAAAAGTTTCAAATATTTATATTATTTTTTCTGTAACTTCACTGGCATAAAAGACTGAGTGATAAAATTTGGGGGATGACATTTTTTTAGTAGGGACTATTTTTTCATGGATAACTTATTCCAAAATACACTCCAGTGGCGTAGTTATTGGGGGAGTAGGGAACCTTGTTTGAAAAAAAAATCGTACATCACTGGTTTTTTAAATAATTTTAAATGTTTTTAAAATGTACACTTAATTTGTGGCAATAAAGTATTCTAGTAAAGTATTCGTAAAATTTACTGGTCTTTAGATCATTGGGAAATCAAATCAGTACCTACGATGCTATTTACCATTTTCTATCGATTGCTAAATGTGTAACAATAAATTCAATACCTAATATTTTTGAGAGAATATTTTATTAAAATAGTATTGGATTTTTCTTAAAAGGTTGCATTTATGACGAATATTCAAATTGTTCCATATAATTGAAGAATTTGAGTCATGGCAGTCTAAAAAGACACATGCATATTAAAAAGTATGTTTTCTAACATCACTATTTACAAAATTTCAATGAAATAGTTTTCCATTTCTCACGAAAAGAAAAAAATTATTTTTCTAAAATGCTGGAATTTATTTTCTTGAAATAAACCAACTGGCCACCTACTTTTTATAGATTTTATTACAAACTTAGTGCTTCATATGTTTCTATTAAATTTATTTCTATTTTTGTAGGTATTTTTCGTAGAAAAATTTTCAAATTAATTAAACAAACCTTGTGCTAAAAGAATCCGTCGAAAGTTGTTTTTTCGAAACTATTTTTCCGAACCGAAAATCACACACTGAAAAAACAGGCAAATAAGAAATAAGTATTACTACGATCCGAAAATTAGGCTGTTTCAATTGTCAAAAGTATTAACGTTTAATTTTTAATAAATGGAAGATTTTGTTAATGAAATTTTTAGTTACACAAAAATTGTGTTATAAAAACAAACCCTGACAAATTTTTTAGAGTAAGTTTATTTCATTAATTTTTAAATTTGTGCACAAATAAATGGAAAAGCTAAAGTTATGCCACCAATAAATAAAGTTAGGGAATTTTGTATCCAATTCAATCGAAAAAACGTTTTCTATTGTAAATCCAAAAATGTAACCTTTTTCCATTTTAAAGACTTATAACCTTTTGAACAACATTAATTTATAATTTCACATTTTATAAAAATTGGAATGCTAGCAGTGTTAATTTAGGTCCCAAACAAAAACATTGCATTTTTTGGAAAATAAGCATAAACTTACACGGGGAGTGCTTCAAACTTTGCACTCTCTGTACCACTTCCTTACTTTCAATATTTTTTCACAAATTGCCTGTTTCGAAACTTTAATTCGAATATAACAAAAAATAACAATAACTCTCATTAACGGAATTAAATTAACTTTTTTACCTCGCGTGTCATATACTGAGAAATAATTATTGTACCTACTATGGGCCTTTATTAATTTGAGACAGTGATATAAAATAAGATCCTTGTAAATGTTCAAAAGTTGACTACTCCTACAACGTTTTTGCCGAACTAAGACAATAAAATGCAAAAAGTATCGAAATTACACAATATCAAATTAACCGTGGAAGGTTAGCTACTGGAATTAATTCGATCTCGCAGCGGTTATTTTTTCCTAACTAGATTAGAGTTTCCTTTAAAAACAGTCAAATCCTTTTACTGCCACGTGACATATCAGACAACTGTGCGACTATAAAGGAGTAATTGATTCCGCTTAATTAATTCTATTGTATAAATATACGAATTAGCATTATTTTCGTGAATGTTAAATAAAAGTGATTGGATACTCGTGGAATGCTTTGAACAAATTGTCAACACCCACTAAAAAAAAGGTGTATTTATGTTAAAAGAAGTATTATTTGAAAATTGTATAAAAACTTGCATTGTAACCGTGTGGCCAAATGAAAAGTTTTGTTGTTTAAGATTAAAATTTTACATTTAAACCGCAGTTATATATTTTTTTCCACCAAAAATAGTGTATAGTAATATGAACACTATTCATATCTCAGTCAGGCGAGTTTTCATCAGACAAAAACAACATTACAAAAAATTTTTATATTAAATTTTAAATTAAAGTAAAAAGAGGATTTAGGAATGACCCTATAACTGTCTTTCAAACTGCTAAGACATAAAATTGTATCATCTACAGGGTGATTCACAAATGCTGACCAAAAATGAAACCTCGTATTCTTTTAAAGGGAGTCTTTCCTAAAAAGTTTTTATCTAGGACGTTTCGTTAAAAAGATACAGGGTGTTAAACCTCAAAAAATATTTTTAATTTTTTTAAATAATTTAAAAACTAGTAAGTGAAATAATATTTTTTTTAAGTTTAACACCCTGTGTCTTTTTAACGAAGCGTCCTAGATAAAAACTTTATAGGAAAGACTCCCCTTAAAATTTACCAAAGAATAAGATGTTTCATTTTTGGTCACCATTTGTGAATCACCCTGTATAACACTTTCTCTGACGGCAAGAAGTAATACTTTTCTCAATACCAATCGGGACATATAGTCCGCAGAGTAGTTTCCTGCAATGTCATTAGTTAAAAATACAAAAGAACTTTGAAACACATTGATCTAGTTCATATAAAGTATATTAAAAACGAAGCTTCTCTAAACACATGTTTATAGGAACTTTTTTGTTGATTTGTGAAAAATTTAGCCTTCTTTCAAATTTATTTATTTAGCTCGTGTTTCAGGAGTATTAAGAAATATCCTTTTATTTTTTCCCAATATTTTAAAAATTAAATCGATTTGTAAATAAATAATTCAACATTCGCTGTTTGAGAGCAATAACATCCGAAAAATTCAATGAACGATTTTTTTCAAAAGTTAATTAAGAATTTAAATATGTAATAGGTACACAAGAAACTTTAACGAGATTGAAAAAATGGGTCTTGCAATGATCTGAGAATAATACTGTTGTATAATAAAAAGTATTAAATCGGAATGTTGTCCCATATTACAGGCTAAAGATGTTTTTTAGTAAGTTTTTATCTGAATAAGAGTGACGTTGGCTCTGTCTGCTGATTGACGAATGATCTTTACGAATGAGGTTTTGGTCCGCATAGTCAAGAACAAACAGGATCATTTCACAATTCACATTTGACAATTCACATTTCACCATTCATATTTCACATTTCACCATTCACATTTCACGTTTCACAAATCACATTACACAATTCACTTTTCACATTTCACAATTCACTCCATAACAAACATTTCCGACTATTTTACATTTAGGAGACATTAACAAAGTAACCTGTCGTTTTCTTCTTATTTGTTTTTTTATATTCTAGGTCATGGAGGCAATCAACAAACCAACAAGAAGGGCCACAAAAAGGGACACAGAATCAAGGGATTCAAGAACTCCCACCACTTAGACGAACACGGTGGAACTGAAGAGTACTACGACGAGGCCCACGATGAGGGCGGCAACTACGCTTTCAAAGGAGAAACCGCAGGATTTGGAGAAGGTGCAGCAAGCTCCTTCAAGGGTGGTCACGAAGGGGGTAAATATAACGCTGGGGAACAGAAGAAATCGGGGCACTACGGCCAGGAGTTCATCTCTGGAAAAAGCGAAGGGAACGAAGGAAAATTTGGCGAGCACAAGTATTCAGGTCATAAAGGCGTTGTTGGAGAACACAAGGTTGTTGGTAGCGACGATGTGTCTGGTTACGAAGATTCCAGCAAATTTTTTAAACACTACTAAGACACCTTCATACCTCATCGTCAAAGAGTTTTAAGTTTAAACACCACAGACTCCGATGATATGTAATTTAATGAATCACATATTTACCTTTGCTCAGTATTTAATTAGTTTTGTACATATTTTTTAAAAAATAAAGAATAAAATATTACTTTTGTATTATATTCTTTCATGAAATTACCATGGTTGTGTCTATATTTTATTTAAAAAAGTGAAACAAAATTCCCCCACACCAAATTTCATTGAAACATTTAAAAACTTGGAGGATTATCTTGAAAAAAAGGACGTTGTTTTTTTATGAGGTTTGTAACCTTTTTAAGGTTAGATCTAGGGCTAAATCTATTAATTTGTACTCAAGTATGGTATTTTAATTTCTGGCCACCCCCTGTACCCTTATCTAGCAAGCGCTATTCTCTAAGCACCTTTAAACAAATTCATTTGTCAAGCCCTGGATTACAAACAATAGATTCACGCATTTTATACTAACGCCCCAGAAACAACCTTAAAGGTCGTATTACTGGCATCCCACAAACACTAACACCCATTGTTTTACCTAACACAAATCACCCAAGAAATTACCATAAATAATCACCATTATAAATACAAAATTTATTGCAAGGCAGCCTCAGTACTTACTCAGCCAGCCTGAGATGTTCCTAATTTTCCTAGTCGCCTCGCTGGCGACGATATTACACTACGTAGGGGCTGTAACACACACGAATGTGGCACTGGTAGGAGGTGGAATGGGCATGGGAGGTATGGGAATGGATATGGGCGGTATGGGAATGGGAGGCATGGGAATGGGGATGGGGGGAGGGTTTGAGATGGACAAGGGCATGTTCAATGGAGGGATGAAGAATATGAATGACGTCTTCTTCAACGGCAAAGGAGGGAAGCAAGGAGGACAGTTCGGGCTGGGAAAACAAGGTTTCTATCAAGGGGAAGGGATGAACAACTTGAAGAAAGGGGAACAAGGAGCTTTCAGCGGACACAAAGGAGGAAAGAATCTGATGTCAAAAGGCGGCGGCTACAAGGGAGGCAATAAGTTTGGAAAACAGGGTGAGATGACAATAATTCTGCTATATCTTTACTAGCTTAAGTTCTTAGGTAATAAGTAAAACAAAAAATTAGTTTATAGGATGTAAAATAATCCTAAAACGATTCCTAAAGGCTCAAGATTGTAAGTGAAAAATGGATTTTAAACTGATAGTGGACCTGGAGCAAGAATATTTGGTGGGAAGTAATACAACTTAAGGTTTTGGCGAGACATATAGTCAACTCAATTAGCCTAGACTTTTTCCAGTATTTTCATACTCTGGTTACCCACAATAAGGTAACACTCAAATGGATACCAGGGCAATGAAGAGAGGCAAACACCTTAGCAAGAAGGGAATCTGTAGAAATTTGTACAGGTCTTGATCCTGTCTTTGGAACACCAAAAACGTAGGGCGTGACTGCAACATCAATTTCGTTGGAGATGCATATCGATGCAAAAACACAGCAAATCAATGATCAAAACACTTGTAAAAACTGACTACCGACGTACTTCGACAGAAGACAAATCAAGTCAATATTTTTAATGGTACTTGAGCAATTGGTTAAACACTATGTTCTCTTTCAATCTTTAAAATATCGAGATTTTGGCAAACGTTTGGGTTTTAGGAAAAGTATTACTCTTGCATTTTTATTTGTTTGAAGAGAGGAATTAGCTCTCAGTTTATAAGAACGTCGCTGCTACATCCTGTACTTTGAACTGTACATAAACATTATCCTCTTCTTCTAATGCTTCTTCTTCTTTCTTTCGCCCACTCTTTCCTCTTCGTCTTCGTCTTCTTCCACTTAGCTCTTCCGAATTAAAGATGTGCGATACTTATGCACATTTCTTTTGTTTCAGGCAAAAAGGGAGACCAGAAGAAAAAGCAGGAGGACCACAAAAAGGCGCACGGTATCAAAAGCTACAAAACTTCCCACGAAAAGAACGAGAACAGCCAGAGCGAAGAGTTCTACGACGAAGAACACGACGAGGGAGACAAGAGCGGGTATGCCGGACAAAAGGGACAGTTCGGCGACAAAAAGGGATCCGGAGCCAAGGGAGAGGTGGGGGAGGCGGCGTACAACGCCGGAGAGCAGAAAAAGGGCGGAAAGTTCGAGCAGAAATACTTGCAAGACGCGGAGAAAGGGCAAGCGGGGCAATATGGGAAAAAGGACTACCTTGGAGGACAAGCCGGTTACGCGCTCAAGAATGCTGGGGACCTCAAAAATGCTGGCGGACACGATCAAGCGCAGAATATGTACAAGTATTATAAGCACCCTATGATGTTCGGTAGATAAAATGTCTCGAAATGGTTTTGCAAAGGTTTTGTTCAATATAGATACTTTATATTCAGTAAGATGGCAAAATATGAAAAGGAAAATGAAAAAAAAGAAGAATCAGTTTTTTTATAACCATCTTAAGAAATATATATTAAAAAATCTAAATTATATCGTATTCCATATGTATTTTATTCGGTGATTTCATTGTCAGTAAGATGTATTTTCATTTCTTCACTTTCCTTGTACTTTCTTGCGAAATTTTAAATTACACGAAAAACTTGTGACTAAGTTAAATTATTGTCTATAAAACCTGATACAGCCTTTGGATAATTTATTTATTTATTGTAAAAATTAATATATAGGTATAATATAACTGGTTTTTAATTTAATACTGAAATTTTCTGTGATAACCCAGCTGTTTAGATTTTACAACGAAAGTTACTGTTTTAGTTTGTATTAAACTCGAT
Organism: Anoplophora glabripennis; assembly: GCF_000390285.2. Lineage (NCBI taxonomy): Eukaryota > Metazoa > Arthropoda > Insecta > Coleoptera > Cerambycidae > Anoplophora > Anoplophora glabripennis. The sequence goes on from NW_019417028.1 coordinate 4,268,658, forward strand.
TTTTTCTATTTTTATTCTAGTACGTATAATAAAATGTATTCCCAAAAGTTTTTAACTTTTTCTAGATTATAAATGATGCATTAACATGATTTCCGTTTCAAAACTTGATGAACAAATTTTACATAATAATAATTAATGCAGTCTGTAAAGTCCCAAAAAGAATTATAAATAATTAATTACTACTTTTGGTACCTACCTAATATAACTTCCCAAATTTCAAATAATTTGCTTTATAAAGTTATTTTTATATTTATACAAGTACCTACCTAGGTACATTACATTCAGTGAATATTAGTAAACAATTTCAATATAAATTAGTAAAGTAATTAAAATTAATTAAAATTAGTAATGTTTCCTTTCAATCATGAATAAATTCATTCATGAAGTTATTATAATATTGAAATACATCTAAGGGCAGTTATACACGTAACGATAAATCGTAGTGAATTAAACGTGCAAATAAAAGTTGTATATCATTCTTTATTTTATCCGTATGGCAGATATATATGTGAAAACCAATCAATTTCATAACTACTCTGCACAGTTTCATATGAACCGACAAATCATTGAGATTTATTGATACATGAATAGCTATTATAAATTCCACAAATTTTAAATTGACATAATTAATAATGAAATCATGTTGGGTGTATGTGTACGGCATTAACTTTCAAAGAACACTTATAAATAATTATTATACGAACGATCAATGGTCAATCTTCTATTCTATCTACAATTGTTTTACATTTTTTGATACTTAAGATTGCAATGAACCAGTTACAATGATACAGTAGTTAATCTACTGTGATTTCTTAGAATAAATTTTTCGACAAAATCTCCTTGGAGATTTTTTTTTTAATTTGATTACACAGTTATTAATCATCACTTAAAACTCAATATCTCAAATTCCATCAGTTTCTAATGAAAAAATTGCATACAGACTTAAAATATATAAAGTTTTTTTTTCAATTTAAAAATCAAGGGACCTGAATATGAATAATTAGCTGATTACTGACATTACTCAAGCAAAGACTGTTCAACTCATATTTATTTCGCCAGTAAATTTCATATATATAACATATAACATATAACATATTTCAGTTTTCTATAAGGAAAGCTATAAAAAGGGCGTTAAAAAATATTCGTCTCATAGCTAGTGTTAAAAAGACAAAATGTAAATGAAATTGGAAGGTATAACCATTTTTATTTCATGGGAAATATATTATTCGAGATGTTTAACTGCCTCCCTTGTATGTCAGTACAGGTCCTACATCATCTTATAAATGAACTAAGTGTACTCTCAGTTCTCAACTGGTTTTGCATACACTTTTAAGATAGCAACAAAGAAGTCCAGCGCGTTCAGGCCTGGCGATCTAGGTGGCTATTGCGCAGGTGCACTACGGCCAATCCACCTTAGTTCATAATTCAATAACTTTGTAACACAAGCAAACAATAAACAGCAAAGTATACCTAACCTTTAAGACATGATGCATTTATTTGATCAGTAAATACTAGTTATTTATTGTATAAGTATTTTAAGTAGCATTTTATTCACGCAAGCGTTTCATATTCTTAAGTGAATAAAAGCGTTTAATATTCTTAATGGATAAAAGGCAATTAAAACACGAATGCAATACAACGTTTTATCCATAATCACATCACAATCATATTTGTGGAGTTAGAATGAATGGAATTTAATAAAAATATATTCGCAAGAAAATTTCTTTCTAGCACTCAATGAAACGTAGTAGGTTTTGTTATATCTACTGGTTGCTATGGAACGTTGTTTATTATCAATTATTTTGTAAAAAGTTCTATCTGAATTTGGTAAAAATGCAAGAAAGTAATTGTGTTCTCACAAACTTCGGCAGATATGTGTTCCGAAAATGATGGCAACACAGCTACAAGGGTTGTTATTAACGAAAAGGAAGTTAAAGGTGATAAAACAAAAAACGAAATGTCTATTTCTATAAATGTAAATGTTAATGTTAAAATTAAATTTGATTTATTATAGGTTTATTATTTTATCATTATTCTACTAGTGGATCACTTTCACTTTAGATGGTTCATATGTGTGTATAAAAGAATTTTATTCAAAAAAAATAACCCACTTTTTACCTATAACACACGATAAGGAATCAACTTGTATCTTTGTAAAATATATTACTTTTGTAGAGATACTAACTAATAAATCCTTTATTAAGACAAAAAATAACAATTTTGTGTTATTATCTGTGTTATCAAATTTTTGTTATCATATGCTTTTCGTCAAGAAGGGTTTTGTTACATTTTGTAATTTTCTCGAAAAGGGTACGTCCAATCGAAAAAAAGGTATATTTTTTAAATTTACCCTGGTCTTTCAGCATATCCTACAATATTTTACAAAAATTTCAGTGATGTAGAAGTAGGTGCAGCAGAAGAAGATGGCAATACTACTGAATCTGCGATTCTGAATTATCTCATTTTTCATCACTAATACTCTAATTGTGCTGACTTATTAGGTAATACCCTGTATCAAAAGATCGATCATGTTGCAACTCAAACTCAAACTCATACAGATTTCTGCTGTTAAAAAATTTTGAAAGAGTCAAGCTGTAACTCAAAATAGATATAAGATAAACATCGACCCAACATGAAATAGTGTTCATTTTGAAAGTATGTAGATAATCCTACACTCTGAAGATTCAAGATTTTCATAAAACTATCCCCATTTTACTAACTATTAAACGTCTCAAATCACGATTAAACTTAATTCGAATAATCCAATTAGAAACGCCGAAAACTGTGCTAAGGAAGGCCCGGCAAACAATGGAACCAGCGGTAGTACAAACTGCAAGCGTATAACAACCTTAAAGGTCATATTACTGGCATCCTCAGAAAGAACCCGGCTAATTAACAATAACATACATTCCTTGCTGCCTAATTAGCTAATCCACCAAAAAATTAACCATATATGATCGACACTATAAAACCCCAGGACCAAGTATCTGAAGTCAGTTCTGTTTTCGGTGTGCTCCGACGTAACAACATGTTCAAGCTTGTTACCATCATAGTCCTAGCAGCCTGTCTCCAGAGCCACAAGGGCGTACATGGGGGGTACATGCCCATGATGGGAGGCGGCGGCGCCATGATGGGCGGTGGCGGTGGAATGATGGGCGGCGGTGCCGGAATGATGGGCGGCGGAGGAGCCATGATGGGCGGTGGAGGAGCCATGATGGGTGGTCCCATGATGGGTGGAGGAATGATGGGAGGAAAAACTGCCATGATGGGAGGCGGCGCTGGTATGATGGGCGGCGGCGCTGGAATGGTCGGGGCAGGAGCAGGGATGATGGGTGGGGCAGGCATGATGGGCGGCGCAGGAATGATGGGTGGAGCGGGAATGATGGGTGGCGGCGCTGGAATGATGGGCGGCGGCGCTGGAATGGTGGGCGGCGGCGCCGGAATGGTGGGCGGCGGTGCTGGGATGATGGGTGGTGCGGGGATGATGGGCGGTGGTGGCATGATGGGCGGCTACGGGGGTGGAGAAATGAGCAAGGGCGCCTACAACAGCGGGAAGAAGAATATGAATGATTTGTACTACAAGAATGCTGAGGGTAAGGAAGGAGGTCAATACGATCAGGGACAACAAGGATACAACAAAGGGGAACTGGCTGCTAAAGATGTTAAGGCTAATTCTGGGTACTATAATGACGTAAATGGTGGCAAGAAACTCTTCGAAGATGGGAAGATGTACCATGGAGCCAAACATTACGACAAAGAAGGTAATTCTTCATTGACCCTATAGTATGTATGTATGTATGTCGGAGAGTGGTTGAATTGTTTTTCCACCGCGGCACTTAGGCCTTATTAGGCCCCTTGTACACTCTCCTTCATTACTCGAGTACTTTTCTTCAAACCATCCTATTTACTACACGGGTGGCTTGGTGGCAAACAGTACAGTTTATGTATGATAGCATAGTCTTAAGTTACAGAGATTTTCTTGGCTCTGTTCTCATTACCATTTATCGGGGACCACCCGCATGCGGAAAATGTTGAGCGACCCAGGTCTCTGGTAGGCTGTCACAGCCACGTCCCTGAGCCTGCCTTAGGTCACCCATCCAAATTCCAGACTGCGTCCGTGATACTTACCTCGGCAAATCGAAATCCACAGGCCAAGACACCCGGCTAGGCGGTCCCCCGACCCTATAGTATCACCAATCAAAACTTTTAACTCTAATTGCTCTACAATGAAAAATTTAGTACTTGAAGTAAGAAAGTAAAAAATCGCGAGAAACAAATAGCTTCTTTCTTAAAAAACACAACTGAATGGTCCATAGTAGTTTTTAGACTTATATTTTTTTCTCTGCCTTGTATTACACCTACTGTAGAAGTGTATTGATCTATAATTACCTCAAATTAATTGCGATAAATTCAAATTAATCCATGCAAATTAAATTCTGGCGTTATGCAAACTAAGTTGAAAAGTACTTAATTAATGTCACATCCGCATTAATCCATTTATATTTTTAGTACATTGTTCAGTTAATGAATGTAATGTACCATTTCAGATAAGGCAAAAAAAATAAAGAATAAATAAGTAACGTTATAAATAATGAAACTTAAACCTAAACTTTTGAACGTTCAGAAAAAAATTATTTATAATTTTGGGGTAGTTCAAACGTGAAATATTTATGTTAGAGGTACTATCACTTGGTACTCTTTGATACCAAAATTTATATGTGCTTTTCGTTATCCCAGGCAAGAACGAGGGCCAGTCCAACATGAAAAAGGGCTACAAAAAGGGCCACAAAGTCAAGGGCTTCAAGAACTCCCACCAGAAGGAAGAGTCCGGCAAAACGGAAGAGTATTACGATGAAGACCACGACGAAGCCGGCAACTACATGTACAACGGCCAAGCCGGTAGCTTCGGAGAGAAGGGAGCTTCGTCCTTCAAGGGTGGCAAAGAAATCGGCAACTTCAACGCTGGCGAGGCCAAGAACCAAGGACACTACGGCAGCAAGTACCTCGCTGATAAGGAAAAGGGCAATCTCGGAAGATACGGCGAGGGCAAATTCGGTGGCAACTTTGCTGCTTATGGTCTTAACAATGGAGGCGGCATGCACAACATGATGGGACACCACGAGGCCAGCAAGTTCTACAAACACCACCCCTTCTACCATTGGTACTACTAGAGTAAGATCCGGACAAAGCAAGGTTGCTCCAAGTTACACAGTTTTGTACTTAGTATAGGTAGATGTAACAAACCTTATTTATAATTGATACACTTTGTGTATCTACAATTCAAATAGTTATTCTAAATGAACTGCCTATACGACGACGTCCTCGACTACCGCAACGACCTGGTGTTGATTAAGGTTAGGTACACTTTAGGATACTTATTTATGACGAATGCTGTGACCTGGTGATTTTCATGTATAAAATTTTTGTATAAAAAATTTAAAAAAAAATAAATGTTTGCAATGTTAATGTTTATATATGTTGATGAGGTCGTATGAAGCACAAAAATATGTAAGCAATAAATGTTGTTGCTTTAATGATGCGTTTTTATTTAAATTATTTTTTTAATATGTATGATGATTTAAGCTAATTTTCCCTATTCCTGATGTTACTGATTGTCTAAAACTTCAGAACGATCTTGATGCTTCTGTAATTTTTTGTAAAAACAATAATTTGTCTATTAATATCGACAAATACCATGTAATCACTTTTACTCGAAATAAATATCCTTTCCTATACAGGGTGGACCAGATTTTAATAGACAAACTTAGGGGAAAGTACCAAACAACAAATATTAACATCACTTTGCTCTACGAACATAGGTGCAGAAAGCCACCATTTATGAGATACAGGGCGTTCAAATTAACAAAAATAAAACAATTTTTTCAAATATCTGGAAAACCGCTTCAACAAATTTATCCAAATTTGGTACACATTTTTTTCAAATATTTCTCCTAGTTCTGTATGTAGACAGTGTAGACAGTCCAAATTCAAAAACCAGTGGCGGAGAAACAAGGATATTGTTTCCTTATTTAAAGTAAATCTTCTACGCCACTGAATTAATTGGTAATATGAATACATTTTATAGCGGACTGAAACATTGCAGATGAAAAAAGTTTTTTATTTTTGTCGAAAAGTGAATGGTTTACGAGTTATGAGACATTATCCAAGTAAACATGTTGCCACCTAGTTTAAATTCCGAAAAATTTAAATCGTGTAAATTCCGAAAACGAGTAAGTACTTAATTAAAGGGAAATATATTTCGAAAATATTTCTAATTCGTCGCAACATTTGCCCCGTTTACTAGGTAGTCCAGCAATATTTTTCGCATAATTAATTATATTTTTCAATGTTTCTTCGTTTCTTAATTCAGAAATTTTTTGACTAGTGAATTTAATTTGTTTAGAGCAATAGTTTACGTCATTAAGTCTTGAAAAAGGTGTTTCAAGAGATAAAACAACACTACCCGCGTACTATGTGACGCGTACATTAACCGCGAATATTATATGTAGTAGGAAAATGGTGATGCCTTAACGATATGCCAATGCTAGTATCTCACTTTATTGAAAAATCGAAAGGCAGAATTTTTTATATCCATCGAATATGCTAGAAAAATCATCCTGATATCTTCTTGGTTTTCTCATAACTTTAATCTCGGTGGATGAGGTTCCTGGGAATAAGAAATAAAATAAAAAAATCGCACATTTCATAATCAATTTATTTCCAGCAAACTATACAACCTAGAACCTATACATATAAAATTACAAGGAATTGTTCAGAAACTATAACTAGTATAAATAATCTTCAGTCAAGTCACACTTACAGTCAAAAGGAAAACGTGACGGAACGATGAATAAATTTAGACAACACTGGTAATACATGACTGAGCAATTTTTTAAGCAAAAGTTCGCAGAGATCAGCAACAGCACATCTTTCTTTCTTCTAACATTAAGAAAAAAAAAAAAGGTTTACATTTCATTCGATTCCCCACAACAAATATTATTGTTCTTTGTCTCAAATGTTATATTACGTTACTATTTAAAGCACGACTATTTTTCGGGTTATTATGACGTGTCCTATGTACCTGGTCACAACCTGAGCCTTCGCTAGGAATCTTTGACCTGACACTGTTGTTCTCGGGCTAGGCTCTGTCGAGGTGAACCACGGGCTATCAGAACCCTGCCCTGATGTTGATTCTGGTTCTTGTTAGCACAAAGGCAGCTGTGGACACAAACAATGGTGGTCCTCTGAAACGTTCCATAGTGGCCTCTGTAATACCACTGATGTGGTTGCAAACGGCCTTGGCGAAGCTTTTGTAAAAGATGCCAACAGTGAGGAAAGCAGAAACTTTGGAGGCATTGCATGTGAGCAGTTACAGAGGTCACAATGGAACGTCACAGATGACCACCATTTTCTGAGGAGCCGTTCCATCTGTAGCAACTTTAGAACTAACAACGGGAATAGATATGAACATCAGAGCGAGCCTAGGGAATCTGGTATCGGGTCCGTTCCCACAGAGCTTAGAACGAGAATAACACGGCACGTCAAAGTCTGTAACTGGTGGTAAAACCACTAGCAATTCACTTGGTTTTATTAAAGTCTTTTTTAGTCATAAAAATGACTTCATAATTCAGTGTGAGAAATCTCATGAGTTTCTAATAAAGTGTATATTTGAGGAAGTAAAGAATTCCATAAAAAGCCACTTTTAAATCTACATCAATAAAATTTACCTACCTACCCTACCATTTGAAAAAAAAAATAAAAATAAAAAAAGTTAATGATTTGGGGGTCACTTTTCCAACCACAAAATTGTTTTGAAAACTTTTAACAACCCATGAAAACTCCATAAAAGAATATGAAAATGTAAAATATAGCAAAAAAAATGTAAAATGTTTAAAAAAACTCTAAATTTAGGTTTTTATAATATATAGGGTGTTCCAATGTACAGGGTGTTCAAAAAGTTTGGAACCTCCCCTTTAACTCAGAAAATACTGCTCAAACAAAAAAATGATTAGGACAAAAGTTGCAGGGTTTTGTGTGAGCAATCCAACGGTGACGTTGACCATGATCTTGAAGGTCATTTAGAGGTCAAGTTGAAAATTTTAAATGGAACCGTATACTTTTGACCCCGGAAATGGAAAAAATGGAAATGAAAATATAGAAAATGGCACCCGAAACCTCATTTTCAGCGGTTGTTAAAAGTTTCCGTCTCCCTAAAACTCTTCTTAAAATAAAATTTGTATAAATATAGACTATTAAATTCTCCCTATGGTCACGCTAGCCTCCGTTCCTCTAAAACCATGCAAAACTATACGTATAACACATACGAAATAGGTTTATTAAAATATTTTCATCCTATTAACAGCCTTATTAAACTGGTTCGACAGTTCTAAATTAATCTACAGAGCGTAACCTAAAATAGGCTTTCACTGGTTAAAAAAAAAATAGGAAAAATTTAAGCTCTTACACCAAAGCGAATTTTAAGGTACCCCCTGTATTCAGCTACGTAGTCACATCACAAAAAATATTGTATCTCTCAGTTTTCAGTGCCCTCCGAAATTTGTACACCGACAAAATACCGAAGCGGCCTTTAAACTAGCGCATTGTTCTAGCACAAGGTAAAGCCCTAAAAAAATTTGTTGCGTCAGCTATCTTACTCGCTAGATTGTAAAATGAGCCTTAGGGTATCTCTTGGAAAATAAAAGCTACAATACAGAGCGTTTTCGAGTAATCGAAAAACAAACAAAGCGGGAATGGTCTTTTAGTTTCTTTAATACTAGGAGGGTGATTTCACATCTGTCAACACCCTGTCTTTACACTAAAGTAGAAGAAAAAACTTACAAAAGAAAATATATAATTATAGTTAGTAATCCCTGCAAATAGAAATATTACAAAAGATCCTAAATTACTTTTATATGAGCATGTTTTCTCAATTTCTTAGTATTTTTGTGATCACTTAGGTGGTTGTATGAATTTTATACGTATCCAAGGAGCTAGTAATTTAAAAGATTACAAAAGAAAATTTTGTTCGATATACACAGTGTCTCAATTTATAGCTGTACAATTAAAAAACAAATGAAGTTAGGAATGTGCAGAAAAAACTACAACTTCCTCAAAATTGCAAATCAAGTGCCTCCAACGAGTTTTTAGGAGTCAATTTTAAAAAATCATGTTAACAATTTTTTTTTTAATTAATTAATTACATCGTATGCACCACACGCTACATGCACCGACTTAAATTACACCCCTAACAATGACATTTAAGAGGGCTCTATAACAAATAAGCAACCAGCAACACATTTTTATAGATTTTATTACACAGTTTGTCTAAACATGAATCAATGCACAAATAACAGACTTTCCTCCATTCTAGCGCAGATTTTCTATAAAATGGACTTGACTTGAAACTCAAATTACCTTTTAGTGCAAAGAAATTTGTAATTGACGTTGCAAATTACAAATTTCTTTACGACAAAATGTAGTTTGAGTTTCAAATTAACTCCATTTTATAAAAAAATCTGTAGATAAAAGTCTGTTATTTGTGTATTGATTCATATTTAGACAAACTATGTAATAAAATCTGTAAAAATGTGTTGCTGGTTGCCTATTTGCTATAGAGCCCTCTTAAGGTGCAAAAAGAGTAAAAATTTCTAAAAAAATATAAATTACTCAATGTGCAACATTAAATCCAGTTTTTTTTTTGTTTTTGTTCACCTAATAAATTTATTTCCAATTTAATCTGTGCCTGGCCTCATACAAAATATAGACAGGCATAGATTCGATTGAAAATTAAATTTACTCGACAGTTGGAAACAAATGACCCTAAATCAGGAAGGATTAAATAAATGAAGAACAACATAAATAAAATAAGTTTAAATGTACTGTTGTATTATAAAACCGTTTTGAAGTGTGAGAAAAAATATTTTTTTAAAATTTGCACTTGAAAGAAATCGTAGCAGGCTTTGGGTGCATAATTTTAAAGAAGTTACGTTTTTAAAAAACTTACATGGGTAGATTTAATAGAAGATATTGGAATTATTTGTTTTTTAGTTATTATGTAAATGGCATATACATTGGGACACCCTGTATTTACTTGTTCCTTCTTTTTTGTTCTTCTTTACAAAAAAAAAAAGTGAAAGAATTATTTCATTGTTTCCTTGATTTATCATCCGCAATTTTATTCATTTATGAATTAAAAAAATAAAATTATATAAAACCACTATATTGAATTGTACAAAGCATCCTATTTTCGATGTCATCTAGATTATTATTACAGTCAGAAAGTTGTGAAGCTTGCTCAATTTTTTGACAGATATCTTTAGGTCAAAACAGATCGTTAATATTTTCCATTTTTCAAATTACAGGAAAAAATATCCAAATTTCTTTTTTCCAGAAACGATAACACTATCTACCACACTTACTTTTTTAATAACTCAGACGATTTTTTACTCACAAGACAAAGTTACATTTTTTAAATGGAAACGATAGTTTGCCATAACCTAAGCCGCGTTGCACACTTGCCGGATCCGGCTGGCTCTTTCACACGTAATTTAATTTTCAAACCGGTTTGGCCGATATTAGTCTCAATTGCATTTTTATCACGACAAGAGATGAATCGTAGACGCATTGCAATTATGTGGCTTGGCTATTGCCGATGTCGCAATAAAAAAAAAACAAAAAATATGAAAAATATCCAAAAAATATGAAAAGGCTAAAGTTTTGTCCCACTTGACAGGTCCGGATTCAAGCAGTGATATAAAGAATGCTATATCTACTTCTAGCGAACAAACATTCGACATAGTTGCGTACAAATATTTAAAAAAATAATTGACACGTCCTGTTCTTTTCAATTAAACCGAATGACTGAACCCGGCAAGCACCTGGCAAAGCGTCAATACAAAACTATGCACTACTACCATTTCGGTCGCCGGATAGCCGGTACACGGCGACCGGCTACAACCCGGCGGCCATTCGCCGGATAGCTTCTTCCGTCACGTGTGAAAGCTGCCATAAGACTCTGTACACCTTGCTGCCGGGTAACCGGATCAGGTTAGCTGGTTCCGGCATGTGTGCAACGGGTGTAATTGTTAAAAAAGGTCCTTCTGTGCTTTTCCAAATTCAAAAAAGTAGATAGCCATGACTAAAAATAAATGCACTACTAAACAAAATATGATGTCATTGTTGTATGTTTACTGTTTCCCTTCATAGCCAACTACATACAGCAATAACACCACATTTTGTTTAGTAACGATTTCTCCCAAAAAATGTGGCTAACGTTGGTGGAAACCAAAACATTATATCATTAATAATAACAAAATATGATGCATTGTACATTACATAATCCATTTACTGACACCTCTTGATAAAATCACGAATTATTATTAATACTTCAAATGTGCACAGCCAATATCGTAATACATTTTTTCCTCAATACTCACATTCTTTCCGCCTACATTACATTATCAAAGGTATAAAATGTTATAATTGGTGTAGGTTAAAACTCATTAACCACCTAGTCGAAGTTACGAAACTACACAATACTATAAAACGATTGCGTAACAAAAACAAATCCATTGTGAAGTCCAAAAACTGATTATTGTAACTTTTATTTATCAAACACTTGATTGTACGGATATATAAATAACGTACATTTAAAAAAAAAGGGAAAGTGTATCTTTGGTATGGCAAAGAAGTCGCATTAAACTAACGTTTGAACAAAATGACTAGATCAGTAGGTAAAATTGTGTCTTGGAAAAATTGCGGTTGCTATTTTCTCGTCCGGGTCCGATTGGTTACGGTAGTGCCGAGTCAGGAAGAGACCTACTATCTAAAAATCGAGCTTTTATTAGAACCTGGTTAAAAAACGGAACGACTTAGCATTTGCTAACACTTTCAATAAGCAGCCTCATTAATTCAAAAGGAACACACTAACATTCATCACAGTCATCATTAATGTGAAATCCTGAAAGCATCTTTTGTTGAAACGTGTTTTTTTTTGTCTGCATGATAAATCTGACAAAAGCCACCATTGAAAGATTTTTTAAAATGGAATAAATACCGTCACAATGAAAGGTTATTCAACTCTCAAGTATTTTTAGGTGGACTTTAGACAAACTAAACGAATAGTTTAATTAAGTATTATGTTATTTATTAGTACTAAAGCAATCGTGTACTGTATTACATGCATAGTGCCTAACTTATAAGTCAATTTAGTATTAGTAAGCCTTCAAAAATGTATCCATTTCCAGATCCACTACACAAGTACAGAAATACATTCCATGCACATGTTTCGGAAATAGATACTGTAGCTAAAATAGATCGTATAAACAATTAGTTTTCGAAGAAACAAAAAAAATTCCGGGAAACATATTTAACGAGAGTGTAGCTACAATATACATTTCTGTTATTTGTAATACCTAAAAGTCCTGAGTTCGATAACAATAATTTTAATAGTGGGCTGTATCAAACAAAAATGTACGTAATTGTTGTTGTTGTTTGTGAAAACCAGCCGAATTGACACTGTTAAGACTATTGCTATGTTCAAGGTTAGAGTTAATATGTAATGAAGAAAACCCACCCATTTGCAAACAGCCGTTAAGTGACTATAGGAAAGCGCTGGGGTTGGCCCTGGGATCTTTCTGGTTACGATAACGGACAGTTAATAAGACTCCCATGAACTGAAAAAACATGCATTCCATCACCATTAGACGGCACAGTATGCTGTCGCATCGAGTATGATTTATGGAAAATCGTTCTTTATTATTTTATTCAGCACTGTTAAAAATTATATCAAAGCCTAAATTAGGGGGAATATGTCATGTTCATTTGCATTACTATTGTTCAAACATCGCTTATTTACACGAATTAAAAATAGATTTATATTTACAGTTATTATTTGCAATAAACTCGAAACATTAAATTTATCGTGTTAATAGAATGTACAAAGCTAAAAACATAGGGAAGCAAAAAATTTAAATAATTATTTCACACAAAACACTCGACGTAATAGACGTAAAATATCGACGTAAAAAAGTTAAAATTTCTCATACTGATGCTGTTAATGCTCTGTACCAATATTAAACTATAAAATTAATGACCTACCTCGGTAAAACTGAAGAATAGGCCTATCCAACCGCACAACTTGAAAGCGTAGTTTATCGTGTTTTGCAATTTATCCATACAGTTGGGACATTTGCAAGTCGTATCGGCTGGATTGGGACAACACTTTGGCTAAAAAATGAAAAAAACCTTTCACGAAATGAAAAATAGAGCATACAGCAAAATTTTTGATAGCCAAAACTAATTCTGTAACAGTAGAACGAAGGGAGAAACGGCTGGCCCAAATTTGTACATGGAAATACTGATTTCCATAATTAATTATACAAGTGTCGCTTTAAAATAATGGAAAAGAAGAAAATAGGGATAAATAATTGTTTCGAACGAACCGAATTTCTAAAAACTTACCCAAATATCATCACACGATGGAGGAGGAACTTTAGTATCGACTTTACTGTCGAACCCACAGCACCGAAACACCTCCTGCACGTTCATTCTGGTACTATTATCTACTCTTTGCCATCCTTGTTCGGCCAATTGATCCTGTTGTTCCCTGTTTACCCCCAAACAAGCACAAGCTACAGAGAATTGGATGAGGAACAGTAAAAACAGAATCACCATGTACTGCACGAGATGTTAAGGTAATAACACAAATCTTTATCCATTACGAAATTCTGATTAATAGTTTTGCCACATTGAAATTGTTTTAGAAATGCTTTTTCCATAGATATTGAAGCACCATGAAGAATTATGAAACATAAACTCTAACAATTGGTTTCACAAATTTTACGTTTGATATACCTACACAATTATTTCACATACACCTACACATACCAATATAAACTTGAATTAATTAAGTATATGAAGTAGTTCTGATCTCATTAATTATAATCCGGTACTTACCAAAAAGGAAACATAAAAGATATGAGTTAATTGAATGATAAGCTACACTTCCTGCGCTTATATTAAAAGGATACGAAAAACAGCATTACTTGATGGTGTTTCACGGCACCCAGTAGCCCCAGTACGGATATCAGTATTAAGATGATCCCACAGGCAAGGATACCCCCTACAATAGGTAGATTCGTAACAAGGGATGCTGCTCTTCCATAAACTGCAACCCCAATCAAAATAAACGCCACAATCTAAAACAGAACAAAGGTTGTGATTATTTTCTTAATAAAAAACGTATTTACTTACTATGTATAAAACATTCAATGCAATAAGAGCATTCTTGGAACACGTAAAACCTCCACACATTGTGAAATCATATAAAACTAAACTATTGTAAAAAATATCTGACAGATCCCAATCAATTCGACTGCTTGATTCATTTGGAATTTGGTTTTTTAGGTTGAAGTTGGGGTTGGATGGGACACAGGTTGGCCAATTTCAAATTACAACTTCGTAAACAAAAAACATATAATACATTCGTAAATATTATATATAACGAAAATTGTATCTAACGGAACTTCTAATCTCCGCAATATCACTATTCGCCTCCGAAATTTAAACTTTAATTTTTGTTTTAAATACATATTGAGGTATTTTCTATTGAATTTTGAACCTATTGGTATTGAATTCCGGTAGCTATTTCGAGTTCCGAGCTTCGAGCTTATTCTACTGTAGGTATGCAGGTAGCATGCCTTTGCAGTAAGTGTGGCTGAGTGTGCGAGAGAGACATACAGTGTCTCAGTAAATGCTATCTCATTCTAGTACGCACACGATTGGTTGGAAATTAATGCTCGCGTTCATTGGCTCCCACAGGGCTCCCGTCGTTGAAGCGAAGAATGAGACAGCATGTACTGAGATACTGTCTATCTCTCTCGCACACTCAGCCACACTTTTCACAATAGCATGCTACCTACAGTCTCCAGTACTATATGCTCAAAGGTTCCGAGAGAGACCATTCGAATGCAATGCTTTTTTTCGCGACTGAATATTGGTGAATATCTGGCTTGTAGTCACTATTTCTATCTCTTTTGATCTTAATTGTCATATGGTAGTTTAAATCTCTTCACTCACTCATACTACACATACCACAACATACAACTTCACTCGCGAAAAATTGCCTAATGTTTTCAATGTTACATGTTCCATGCCATGTTCTTTCTGTATGCTGTTCTATGACCTCCATGGATTCCATGTGGTAAAATTTGAACATAATCAATATTCAATATTTAAATAACATAAAATGGGAAAAGTAAAAAGCAGTGACACTTTATCGTTAAAAAAATCTGACCAGAAGAAAGTTGTTAAACAAACGAGACAGCTGAAGAAAAAAATTCAGGTAATATCTCACAAAAAGATAGATTCTAACCTAAAAATACATATGTAAAAATTGATATTTTCAGGATGGCAAAGTTCTTCTTAAGAAGCCTAGGAGATCTATTAAAGACAACGTTGAACAGACTCGAGGACTGATATACATTGGTCACATACCACACGGTTTTTATGAAAACGAAATGAAAAAATATTTCAAACAATTCGGAGGTGTGACAAATGTAAAAGTTTGTCGGTCTAACAAAAGTGGTAACAGTAAAGGATTTGGTTATGTGGAATTTGCGCATCCAGAAGTAGCAAAAATAGCAGCTGAAACCATGAACAATTATTTAATGTTCAAAAAAAGAATAGTTGGTAAGTACTTCATTTTAAAAAATGAATATTTTGTATTGTTAAATTTTCTTTGCTTTTGTTCCGTAGCTGAATATGTTCCATCTGAAAAGAGACCAAAATGTTTGTTCAAAGGTAGAAGTAGTACTATTAAGAGGTATTCTTCTAAAGTAAAAACAGAAAAGCAAAGAATAGCTACTGAAAAAGTTGACGAAAGAGGACATTTGAAAAGAAGCAGTGTAAGAATGTCTCGACTTAACAAGAAATTACAGAGATTAAAGAACGCTGGGATTGATTACAATTTTATACCGGTTGATGTACCAGAAAATATTAAGAAAGAGAAAGTATCTACATCTACCAAAGAAGTTGAATATACGTTTGAACAAGATCCTTACGATTCAGATATAGAAGTGAAGGTTCCTGTTAAATCAAGTGTAAAAACTCCAAAAAAACAGGCTTCTAAAACAACTCCTAAAAAGCAGTCTCCTAAAACAAGTTCTAAAAAGACTTCTAAAAATTCGGTTTCTAAACAGTCCCCTAAGAAGACCCTGAAGCAGAAATTGGTGACAAGGAAGAGTACATAAAAGTGACTTACTTTGTAATATTTAATATGAAATTATACCTAAGTTTAAACCAATTTGCATTTTTGAATTTTAAGTAATATCCTTTGAAAATTAACTGTTAACGAGGTTTGATCAAAAAGTTACGGGAATTATTAATTTTCTCAGAGCACTATTAGCGATTTTGCCTTTATCTCATCTATTATTGAAAAATGTCCTTTGAGTATCAGTTTGAGTTTGGGAAATAGGAAAAACTCACAGGGTTCATGTCTGGAGTATAGGGTGGTTGTGGCATCACAACGGTGTGTTTCGTCAAGAACTGTTGGAGAAGCAATGGGGTATGCGCACATCCTTCGTATACAATCATTAAATAATGTAATCTTGCTCTAACAACACTATTAACAAAGACCATCTCGCGAAAATAGCCGCGATCTTGCTATTTCTGCAATAGAACCAGGATTACGAAATATTTCCACGGCAAAATTCATTGTACGTCACTGAAGCATGTACTTGAACTTACATGCTTTGTGACTAAGACTTAGGCGATAGTTTTCATTTTTCATTTCAGAATATTTTTGGCATTGACAAATAGTGTAGCAAATATGTTACTTTTTGTAACTTTTTAAAGAATATTTAGTACATTATTACAAAGGGGAAATGCAAACGCCATTTCAAATAAAGTTTAAATTTGTAAATATTTAATAAAAAGAAATGGAGAATATTGAACTGAATAAATCAAATCCAAGTAATAACAAACCGGATTTAGAAGATGAAACGCAAACTAAAGCTACTACCAAAAGCCTTAGTAAGTCTCTGTTAAAGGAATCATCGTCAAAAAGATCTAAATTGTCTCTAAAATCCGCCAAGTCAAAATTATCGTCAAAATCGAGATCAGTGAAGAGTTCTCAGTCGAACAAGGTACTGCTGACGAAGTCCTTGGATACTGTGAAGAGTATGCTCGCTTCTAAGGAGTCATCTGTAGGAAATTTAAAAGTAAGCGAATCTCTGAGGAAGATAAGTAGAGCAACGTCCATTGGTACGTTTTTGAAGAGGAGAAAAATTAAAGGGAAGAAATCTAAAAGACGAAAGTTGCAAGAGAGTTGTCTGAAATTAGATGCGAGCACGGTGAGGAAAATAGCTAGGGAACTTATTCGGAAGAAAGGTTGTTCACTTCTGAATGCTCATCCAGACAAGACGGACAAAAAGAGGCATCGTAAGAAGAAATCTAAAGATATATAATATACTTTGTAAAAGACGTTTGATGATTATGTATTTCCAAAACATTTGGTAAAAATATAATCAAATCAAAGTAAATAATTTAATGTTAAACACTCTGGATTTTTTATCGTGTGTGGTGTTGTTTCTTGGACTGTCTCAAAATACATGGGTTTCCATAAATTTTTTAAGGTAAGTATATACACCAAAAATCCACAAAAAAAATTGAATTACATGCGTTTATTTGCATATCCATGGGATGTTCTATTTTGATGTATGCAACGGACAAGCCTTCTTCCCTTCCCTTCGAGACATCATTTATATGTATATACAGGATATTTTATTTTAAGAAGGATAAATAAATTAATAAATATTAAAATATATTTATTTCTGGGGAATTGGGTTCTGGTATGGTAGTCGGTTAAAAGAAAGGATAAAAGAAGCAGCAGCGATTTCTTTCTTGACGTTTTGTTCCTGATTAGGAACGTTTTCAAAAGGCTTTTATTGTTAAAATTGTTATATTTAATTAAAGAAAACCTAAACAACAACCATTCTCCGTCAAAAATTTTTTAAAAACTGCATCAGTAATCATACAGTGGATAAATTTTCACAATATAATAATTATATTATCCACTGTACGATGACTGATGCATAGTTCTAAAAAAAAATTTTTATGGAAAATGGTTGTTTAAGTTTTATTTACAATAAAAGCCTTTTGAAAAAGTTCCTGGTCAGGAACGAAACATCAAGAAAAAATCTCTGCTGTTTCCTTTATCCCTTTTTTTAATTGACTATCACACCAAAACCTAATTCCCAAGAAAATAAATATATTTTAAAATTAAACAAAAGGTTCAAGAAGATTTCCAAGTTATAAATGAATAAATATATTGTTAGTATGGAAACATATACCATTTGAGACATCCTTCGGACATCCTCTACATATCGTTTACCACAGACATGCAAAAAGCAACCAAAATTTAAAAATTGTACAAGAGGATGCAGCACTATAATTGAATCGGTTATTTTAAAAAGGGGTCTTGTAGAGTTGCTATGAGTTTTTTTTTCTATTAGGAAGCATTCTGGCTGATACACTAATGGGGTTTTTGATATTTTTCAATCGTTCTGATGCACAGGAAAATTTTTCATAGTGGAGATGGCCCGTTTTCAAGATGAACTTGGGTTTTCAATAGCAAAACAAATTTATTTTTCAAAAAATGTTTATTTGCAATATTTGAAAAGCTTCCGAAATGCATAATTTATATCAAATAAATGCTTGGTTTCGTCTCATCTACAACGCCCTAAAACGATTCAATGACAATTCAAATCGATCCCTTCACCCCCAGACTATCCTAATATTTTGGATTTATATGTTGTTAATTTTTAATGCTTTTACCTATAGTCCTTCACAGTCCTGTGCTCATTAATAAAAATCATTTTTCCTATTAATATAAATAAAACAATATATAATTAAAAAATTGGCGACTGGTAAAATATAGGAAATTATATTAATTATGCAGCCAAGTATACAATAGTATGTATTGTGTGTTGCCTACCGAACATAAACTTAAATGGAATTATAAAAAAAATGGAAAATCTCAATAACTAATGGGACTAGAGAGGAACGAAATGAAGTTTTGGATTAGTCAGGGCCGTTATAGTTCACCGGAATTTTTTCAGATTTTTCTGAACCCTAAAAATTATTGGAAAAATCGATGGTTCACGAAAATTTTCAAAAAATTAAAGTGCCTTTTTGGAGGTGGTTCCGTATGCATCTGGGGTCGCTACCACACGCTATGATGGTCGGTTTTTGTGCAAGTGCGTGGATTAATTAAATTTCACGATGATTAAAACTTTTTGAGAAAATTATTAAAGAACTATAGTATTCATTTAACGACGGTACCCTAAGCAACGGGGGTCGCTGGTTATGTTGTTACGATGGTTTGATTTTGTGCAAATGCTTCTTCCGTTGAGAAATAAAATTGAAAATCTCAAAAACTAGGAGAGCTAGAGAGGAACTATAACAGCATTTTTGGATTGATCTGGTCCGTTACAACTTACCAGAATATTTTCAAATTTTTGACAAAAGTCGATGAATGTTCCTGGAAATTAAAAAATGAGCACAAACTCAAAATTTTAATAATAAAAATTGATTTGGTATTATTAATTTGTCATTTTTTTCTCAGTTTAATCGAACATTTTCCCAACAAATTTTAATAGTTCAAGATACTGTACCATCTATTTGCTAAATGTTCAATTACATTAAAAGTGAATATCAAACATTTTTTATGTGTATCCAAAAAAAATACCTACTGTCTCTTTTGCTATAACATATTTGTTTACTAGTGACGATTTTTTTTAATGTCATTGCCGATAATGATAATAATTTAAACATAAATCTTTATTTTATAAAAGTAAATGCAAATATATTATTTTATGTTCCTTACAAATAGTGATACGATTAGTCAATTTTCGATTATAACAACCTAAATCTAACTCTTCCTTTTCGATAATTTCGTTTTCGAACTTCTTTCACCTCCTTTGGTTCGCTTCCACTTCATTCTCCTGTTTTGAAACCAAACCTTCACCTGAAATACGATCAGAACATTTTCAGTGCCACACTTTACAAAGCTATGTCAAAATTGAGCGGACTCAATTTAATTTTTGCACATTTTTCATGAAGTCTATAACAAAGTTATAGAACTACGAAAGTTTATTTGATGACACAGATATGAAGTTTTTGGGCACAATTTTATATATGTATTTAAGTAAATTAAAGGAAAATACTCACTTGGCGTTCCGTTAAGTCCAGTGCGACGGCTATTTCGTATCTTCGGAGACGAGTTAAGTAATTAGAATGTGAAAATTCTTTCTCTAGCTCTCTTATCTGATTTTTTGTGAAGGCCGTCCTCTCTTTTCTCGGTTTCGTGCCAAATTCTGATGCGTGTTTCACATCTGAAATTAAATCAGCTCGTAAAACTATGCCCTAGGAATTATCTACTTAAATATAAAAGCAATAAAATATAAAAAAATATACATTTATTTAAAAAAATTTAATATTGCCCAACCATATGTCAATCAATAACTTTTAAATGTTATTGTTTTGGAATTACTTGATTAATCATGACTTTTTTGAAAATTATCGTATTTTCAATAGCACACCCTAAATTTTTGTATGGGTTTTTTCAGAAGAAATAAAAAATGTAAGATATAAACCACTCTCTTAAATCTGTGAATGTACTTTACTAACGTCAGTGTATCCAATTTTGAACACACTCTATAACCACTGAATGTGGAACAAACAACCTCGGATATTTGTATGAATGAGGAGCAAAAGCGAAATGTCTTTGCGACACAGTGCTGAAATGCTGAAACTTGAACTTTATGGAAACACGAATTCGTCGCTGATATCATCAAAAGCACCGCCAACGAGTGGGTAACAACATGAGCTAGTTTTCTAAATTACGTGAAACTTATCAAATAGTTGGCCTCATTCGATTGCAGAAATAATGCCGCATTTCAACATATTAAAAACCGCAGATGGTAACTAGTCGCAGTGGGTGTGAGATAATCACCATAAATATAGAGATTTTGAATTGCCAAAAGTAAGGCTGTCAAATAAAGTCAGCGAATTTGCAAATTTACTTATGTCTTTATAAAACTGAGGATCGGCACTAAGACTTTGCAATAGTTCTTTTGTTCTTTTCCTATCGTCATCACTGATAAGTTGTTTAAGCGCTCTTGCGTCATCGTATTTCAATAGCTGTTTTACATTGACAATTTATTGATCAATTAATTCATGAAGTCGCTTCATCAAGAAATTGAACAAGTGTAATGCACCAAATCTGCTGTCAAATAACTTCATGAATTTATTCATCAAGTTCTTGACGAATTAGAACATGTTCTAATTTTCGTCAATTTCTTTGAAGTTCAGAAGTACCAACCCAACAGATTTCCAGCCTCAGATCAGTAATGAGGTTATGTTATTGGAATACCTAAATAATTGTGTGGCGTCGTACTAGTTTTGCATTGTTTTTACTGATTTGTTACTTACAAAAACTAATATTTATATAATATGTGTCAGAACGGTACCGCTGTTGTATCACTACAATTATGAGTGGAAAGGTGACATTTTTGAAATTTATTTGCTTCTTTGATTCATTGGTAGAACTGA
>NW_019417028.1:4297567-4309848 GCF_000390285.2 Anoplophora glabripennis
AAAGTGATAACAAATCGCCAAAAACCAATGTAACGCAAGAAATACTAAATTTATACCATTGGCGTACTTAACTCGAATGACTGACATTTTTACCGTTACTAATTGTTTGTACATAAGTTTCAACTTTAAAATCAAAATTCTTAATGAGTATTGGGCTGAATTATAAAATTTAAAGTCTGTTGTAAAGAGAATTGTAAGAGCTTTCAAAAGAAATATTACTCGACCCCCAATGCTATTTAAATATTTTGGGGCGATGCTTACCCTTGCTTGGGGGTGAAAGTGGCGGAGTCAAAAATACCAGCAAAGAATGTCCCCCTTTAATCTAAAATCGACGGGTCTGAGCGTTTTTCTACAATCTTGACGTAGTTCCTGAAAATGGCTCTGCTTCGTTTTCAATTGGCCACCCTGTATATTACAATTGTTTTCTTAGTCAGAGATACAAATAAGAAAAGGAACAATTATTTTCAGCTTCAATACGCTGTTTCTTGAAAATGTTTTTGATTTCAAAATAAGTTTATATTGAAAATTTCCATTATTTTTAGCAGCTTTACCTCTTCCTGATATTTTTCAGAATAAAACTGTAGGTAGGTATATACCCGCTTAATAATAAAAAATATGAGAATTTTTAGCACAGGTGGTACTTAATAAAAAAATTGTACTGTTTTTGACCTTTTCGTTATGAAAGAAAATAAATGTAAATAAACAACATCGAACAACACATTGAAAGTGTTTTATTTAAAAAAAAATCTAGGAAAATATTTATAACGGTAAAAACGGATAAAAAACCATTTTTAGTTTTAAACAGGACACAATCAATTGTCGAAAAAAACCTTCCAAGCTTAGACCTTACCTGAAGAATCGTCCGAACATGGTGAGTTGATATCCAAGTTGTCTTCCAACAAAGCGTCTCCCTGAACCGCCACCTCGCACTCCTGACCTAAACCCACATCCCTGCACCCCCATTGCTGGTGAAAACTACCACCGGGACTCCCCAAACCAGAATTATTGCACACACTCGCGTTCCAAAACCCACACCTCGCCTGAGATTCATCCCGATTTGCCTCGAAATACTCGTAACTCTTCTGCAGGTAATAATAGTACTCCTGAGGGTTCTGCTGGAAACTGACACTGTCGTTGACGGTGAAGTTGGGAACTTCTTGATGGTGGTACACCTCAGGGTAGTCGTGGTAAGGCGACAGGGAAGTCTTAATACAACTCGAGGGGTAGAAGTAGTTGAGCATCGAGTGATTGTACACTAAAGGGTTGGTCGAGGGAACCACGACTTCGTTTTCTAAGTTGGAACGGTCAAATTCCATCTTGACGGTCCTCGCGCTGATGAACATCATAAAAATAAGCGCATAGCTTGTGGAGATACCGACGAAATTAGAATTTTATGCACACTGAGTTGTTAAAGCAATTAGCCGTGATATGTTGTCGAGATGATCTTAAGGCACCTCATTTACATGTGACATATTTCCAGGACGCCAATCCGGGGCCCGATGTGAGTGGTTGTGGGTGGCGACGAATTTAGGCCTGGATTTAATTGGCCGGGGGTTTTTGGTTTTTGTGTGTGCCGATTTATTTATGGGGTTTGGGAAAGCAGGGAGCTTTTTTGGTTTTGTGAAGAAAGTAGTAGTTTGTGTTTGCGGTAAGAATATCAGGACTATTTTTTTTTTAGTAGCGTTCCTGAAAATAAGTGTAATGATATTTATTTATTGTATTCTTTATGTTTTTTCAAAACTAGAGAAGTTATTCCTTCCTTAAAAAGATAAGAATAGAAATACGTAATAAATGTATATTATATTAATTAATTTAAAGTAAAATTGACTCGATGAAATTTAAAGTAGAAACATTTCTTGTTATACAGAGTGATTTCATTTTAAATACAGAAACTACAGGAATAGATTAGTTGCCAAAAAATAAGCAGAGTTTGCTCTATACATTTTTTTCCTGGGGGACGTGGTATTCGAGATACAGAGTGTTCAAGTTTCCAGTTTAGTTTTGAACAATTGTTGTAGGACTCTTTACATAATTACTTACCTGTTCTATTTGCTAATGTTATTTTTGATATTTTTTCCAGAAATAAAATTATTTCTACAAAAAAACCTGTCAGTGGCGTAATCTTTCCTTGGGAAAATGGGGAGGCACCTCCAGTAGCACGCCACTGCACTGGTTAGAGCTACAAGGTTAATATTACATTCAATAAAAGGTCTAATTAAGTGAATACGCTGTAGTAAATTTAAATGAATTCCGTCAGCGCACTATGAAGATACAGCAGAAAAAAATATATTTTCTGTAAATTTTAACATCCTGTATCTCGAATACCAAGTCCCGCAGGAAAAAAGTTTATACAGCAAACTCAACTTATTTTTGGTAATGAATCTAGTCCTGCAGTTTCTGTATTTAAAGTGAAATCACCCTGTATATACTATTGTTGCTCAAATATAGAACTTTCTAAGCAAAAAGTATAGATATTAAAAAATAGAAAGTTAGAAATGTTTCGTAGTTAATTTAAATTGATATTATATAATAGTTTGTACCTTAAGTTTCTCAAAAAAAAAGTAATTTTCTTACTCAAGTATGTGAAAATAAGACTCGATTTTCTCATGGTTTATTTAGTAGCCAATACAAAACTAACTATTTTCTTCTCCTAATTCAAAAATGCCTTTTTCGTTTCTTAAGACAAAAATAAAACTATGAAATTATTGATTTTCTGAATTAAAACAATAAATTAACTAAATATGCATAAACCTTTTTAACAGTTAAATTCACTTAAGGGGAACATATGCATTTTGTACATACTTAGAAATATTTTTAAAAAACTTGACAAAAGTCATCTTTCTTGGTACAAAAAGTAGGAAATTTCCGTCAATTAAAATCGTTTCGCTTGGCGTGTGACGTCATGTGGAGAGTAATTCAGCAAATGAATGAACGAAACTAATATATGTATATAAAATTGCAGTTGTCATATTATTGTTTTTCTTAATGAAAACAGTAAAAAATTAATTCAAATTAACTTGATTTCAGTGGAACATGTTTTGTAAACACCTACAAAGTTGACAAAAGTTATTTCTCATCACTAGATTCCCTCCAACTAAAATTTGGCGGTTCGCTTCGAGCGTGACGTCACGTGGAGAGTGTTTTAAGTGGCGTTTAATCATTCGATGGCTCTTATTTTGTTTCATTTTGCAACTTCTAGAGCAAATTGTGAATTTAGTCTGATGCTTTAAAATGCCTTGAACAAAAGTAACAAAATATTTTTGTCTTAATTAAATATATACCTATCCCAGATATCAACCCAGATGTTTGAAATATTTTTATTATTTGTAAAATGGAAAACACATGTCCTTATATAAAGGACCTACTTTGGTTGTCTGTGTACAACTAAAAATTGAACAATGCATTTCAAAAAGTCGTTATTAATGGACAATAATGTTAATAATCATCATACGAAACAAACTTTTATGTAGATCAGTCACAAACACACGTAATACAAATATAAAATGTTACCGTATTAATCTATTATTGTCTGTCAACGACACTACTCGTCACTTACTACGTACGATATCCACACGTTGCTATTTACTCTCCACGTGACGTCACGACATGACCGCGGGTACGCGCTATCTTTTTACACTATGTATCATGGATTTTCTTTTCTATGTGACAGTGGCAAATCTTAATAGAACGCATCTGTTGCTGTGTGGATATAATTAAAAAGTACTGACCACAAAATTATACAGAATTCTTCTTAGCAGTTCCTGAAGTTTAGAAAAATTTAGTTAAATGAAATTGCTCTAATTTTAGCTCTATCAATTTTTTGTAATTATTAATATTTTCCTCTGAATGTATGTATTTCCACCCACTTTTATAGACATTGTGCGCAAGGAAATAAATTTGAATGTAAGATTACGCAAATGATCTTGGCCATAGAATTTTGTCACCGTCATTAACAATATCGGCACAGATTTACTTTATTTGTAAAGTGAGTCAGTAATGTTTTAATTCTAAGTGCCTTAAACGATTTGTTGACAGATGTACTTAGCTCAAGAACATATTTTGCAAACATAAAACCAAGGTGAAGCGTATTGACGAAATAACTAATTCGGTAAATAGAGAATATGTAATGAATTAATTTGATTTACAAATTATATACGTATATTAGTAATAGTTCTACTGAAATGGAACGAAATTTGAAATGTTTGTTCCTTTTTTGGTTTGTAATACTGACTTACCACACTGATAGGCGATGGAAACATTTTTTGAACTGCTGAACCTGTCGATAGCTCGGATGGTTCTGTTTACGTTTGTTTACACAAATCGCCATAAGTTGATAAAGATATTCAGTTAACTCACAATTTTCATAATTGGCTTTGTAATATGTTACTACCATGTTCTTTAATTATTTCATTGTTATTGTATTGATGGGACATTTTGATATGTTTATTCGACGAAGATGTTGAGATAAAACAATAAAACAGATTTTCTCGTAACAAAACGTAATCCTTAGTCCTTTCTTATGTAAATATAATTCATGTGATATAGCGAATACTACAAATCAGCATACAAATGAGTCAATATGGGTGGACAGTCATTGAGATAGTGCTGCTATTAATCTTAGTAATCGACATAAAATATACGTGTATTATCTTTATAAAATCATTTATGCAAATGCCAAATAGTAGAGTTATACTGGAAATAGTTTATACTCGCAGAATAAATTTAGAAATATTTCCAGCAATGCTATTATTTTGAACAATTGTTCTTAAATCTTTCTGTATTACTACGAATATTCATTAAATGACATGCACTTTTCCATCTACATGTTTTTGTGGCTGTAAAATACACCCATTTTTTTGTTTGTTTTAATAGTCGATATAGCTGGCTATGAACGAACACAAGGGTGCGTTATTCTTTTGTTTCGTCTTGATGGTTCGCGAAATCGTGCCAACTAACAGTTTGTCACCCGAAATAAAATAAGTAGGGCACTGCAAAAGTTTTTACGACAATGGCGATAAATATCGCTTGGTGGGTGGGACCCAATTTGAATTTTATTATGATGTAAGAGTGCAACACTGCTTAACTGGTCATGGCATTGTTTTATGTATGACCTTAGAGCGGATTNATGAAGAACTTCGTCAATTTATTCATCAATAAATTGTCAATGTAAAACAGCTATAAGTCTTATTGCGCTAAAGAGACAAAAAGTTTCTTGCTACCGAGGCACTTATTGCAGGAATTGTTAAAACTGTACAAAACAATTTGTATGTTTCCGAAAATACCATTTTAAATTCCTTGTATATTTCTATCGCTTTTTAAACTTCTAAATTACGAAATTGCTCGTCTCTGTACAAAATATTAAGTTCGTTTTTCAATCTATCTATTTCAAAAACGTTTGGATACATTTGTAGTAAACATTCAAACGATTTTTCGGGAAATTTGTTTACCTATTCGGGAAATTTTAAGGAATCTATTAAAGCAAAAAAAAGTACCGGAAATAAAAGACAATTTGATCTATTTTGCGCTGTTTTCTAAGAAAAGTGATAAACAAAACCGTCGAATTTAAGAACATAACGATAAATACTTCACATTATTTTCAACAAACGCACATCAAGCTGCCCCAACATTTTTTTCCAACTAAAAACTACAAATATCATGCAGAAAACTTGTGGAAGTAATTTTAAAAACGTGTGGGATGTTCGGAATGTAGCATTACTTTAAATATTCCATGGTCCAGTAAGACAAAAACTGTTGACGTCTTATGTGACAACTAACAATAAGTAGCGATAAATAACAGAACGATAAATTATAACATGAATTGTTTATGCGCTATGAGTCATGTTGTGAATGAATGTCATTTATTTCTACCTTGGATACTAGAGCTTGAGGTACCGTAATGGTTATAAATAGACATATATTTATATGGTACCCTATATAGTAACCCTTTAGTGTTTTTTCGTGATCTAGACCACACGACCAGTTTTATTTGTTAATGTAGGTCGACACTACTTGAACGTCATTTAAAAGATATTATTATCGTTAATATCGTTACGTATGGGTTCAGTCTGGTGATAAAGTGCTAAACTTCATTCCTACCCTCGGAGTATGGCTAATTAGCTTTCGGACACCCTGTAGATATATCGAAATATCTTCACAGAAAATAAAAATATTAAAACGATCATTTGTGTGCTTGTCACATGAATAAAATGGTATTTAATGTAAAAAAACTAATCTCATTTCAAAGCAGTGGCGTAAATATGGGGCATGATGGTTCAGAGATTATGGCACGCCATAGAAAAAAGAATAAAACAGTAAAACCTATGCAAAAAGGTCATGAGACTATTTTCATTCAAAATAAAATTTGCATTTCAAAAACGACGAGATGAAGTATGCTTCAGTCAAATCAAAAATCAATTTCTATGACCGTTTTTCTTCTATTTCATATGGAAAAAATAAAATAAGAATCAGTAATAGATATTCCCGAATTTCAAACATTTGCATGATCATGATAATAACTCCTCGACATTTCCAACGCGATTTTAACATAAATGGTTGGATCGGTGTTATTGATCGGTATTTAATTGGTCCAGTTATTTTACCGAATCGGCTAAATGGCGAAACTTATTTAGAAGTTCTCCAAAACAGTCTCCTGGATCTACTTGACGAGGTGCCACTACAACTCAGACTGGAACATTGGTTTATGCATGACGGAGCACCCCATCTTCGTAGTAATATTATTAGTGAGTTTTTAAACCACCAGTATCCAAATAAATGGATTGGAAGAGGAAATAATTGCCCACAAGTTAGGCCTCCTCGATCACCAGACCTCAACAAATGTGACTTCTTTCTTTGGGGAACGTTAAAAGNAGTCGATATAGCTGGCTATGAACGAACACAAGGGTGCGTTATTCTTTTGTTTCGTCTTGATGGTTCGCGAAATCGTGCCAACTAACAGTTTGTCACCCGAAATAAAATAAGTAGGGCACTGCAAAAGTTTTTACGACAATGGCGATAAATATCGCTTGGTGGGTGGGACCCAATTTGAATTTTATTATGGTGTTAGACTGCAACTCTGCCTAACTGGTCATGGCGTTGTTTTATGTACGACCTTAGTGCGGATTTTCTGTTTCATCTTCTACAATTGCATGTATAGTTTTGTTGACTCAAAGCCACTGAACACATTTGCTTTGTCTTTCAAAATCCATAAAAAAATACCAACATAAAAAACAATTACGTTTCCACTGTTTTGCGATCTTGATCCACGTCAAGGTTTTAGTAGGATAAAGATCAATAAATAAAAGAACACTATATCTTAAATCATTGCCAACGTTTCGGTGTTATTTTACACCATCTTCAGGACAAACAATATTTTTAATAAAATTCGTTAAGGTATTAAAATTAAAAAGAACAAATACATTTGCAATAATTCTAAAAAATTATTCCTGTCACAATTACCATAAAACCCGAAAAAGAAAAATTCTAAAACAGCTCTAAAAATAACAGGTATTAGTATTCACTCACCGAAATTTGAAGTGTCTTTTGTCCAACTTAACAGTTCTAAATATTAAGAAGATGGTATCTAGATAGATATGTGTATTTATAATTCATGGAACAATTTCAATGCGGTTTTCTTTCACAGTAAAAATTGTTGTAACGTCTTCAGTACTGTTACAGTAGGGTACTGTTCAGCAGAATGAGTAATACCTGTTATTTTTAGAGCTGTTTTAGAATTTTTCTTTTTCGGGTTTTATGGTAATTGTAACAGGAACAATTTTTTAGAATTATTGTAAATGTATTTGTTTTTTTTTTATTTTAATACCTTAACGAATTTTATTAAAAACATTATTTGTATTTTTAGAGCCCTGAGGATGGTGTAAAATAACACCGAAACGTTGGCAATGATTTAAAATATAGTGTTCTTTTATTTATAATATCGACTTACTATCTCATTAACAATAATGTAAATACAAATGTCGATGGACTCTGCCGCATACCGCAGCAAAAACCAGTTGTGTCGTTGTGTCCATTATAAATATTTATGTTGGTACTTAAGCCGAGCTGGAAGCAAAAAAGTCAGTGGTGGATTATCCTGAATAAACAACAGAAAGTTTAGTCCTCACTGACAGATTTAAATTTGTGGTGCCCCGTTCTGTGTTTTTGTTTTGAATAAATAAGGTAATAAAAGATATATTTATTATTTATTTTTGTTTGGGAGATCGTTAAGTGAGTTATATGTGCCATCCGCTGTGCTACGCGACTTGGTCTTGCCGAAATAATGTGTTATTGAAGTTGATGAGCAACACTGTATGATAATAATTCAGAATATTGCCAAATGTTTAGTAGATTTCTACTTAAAATATATATACGAAATACTTAATTTAATAATAAATCAAATTTAATTAGTAAATAAATTAAATTTGATTTATTATAGGTTTTTTATTTTTTCCTTATTCTACTAGTGAAATAAAGTTACTTTATTCCACTAGTGGATAAAGTATCACTTTAGACGGTTCATATGTGTGGATAAAAGTCCGATTATAAGGTGATTGTGGAAAAAAATTGTTACACTGGTTCAAATTATTTTTAAAAATTGTCCTGAATAAATATAATTTCATTTGATAAAAACTCTAGGAAGATCTTGGTGGTTTTTTTTATACACATATTAATTAATAAATGCTATTTTAGACCAAAATTTTCTACATAAACCAAGCAGAAATTGCATTATCTTCGTGATGCAACTAAAAGGTCAATGTAGCAGCAGTTCATCCGCCTCTAGAGCAGCTTAATTTTGTTTTATGTATTTTCACGTCCCAAATAACGCACAACTATGCTTCCGCTGACCGTAAATATTACCAGAACAATTTACTAGATTTTCCTGAATCTGATAAAATTAGTATCATAGATCACTTTTTGTGATCAGGATATCGACGATAGCAGTGTTATATGCAGAATGGACAATGTTCTTTAACATTATTTTATAGTTGCAAAGATATAAAAACAAGACAATAAATTTTGTAATAATACTGCGTTATAAAAATAATTTCAGTCTTCATGAATATTTCTCGTTAAAAATACATTCACTTAATTCGTCACTGCTCAGAAGCAATTTATTTGTCACTTCCGTTAATTACGTGTTTTATAAATCAACTATGATGAAACACCTTTAAAAACTGTGTATGCCACTAATGGCTGGAAGCAGCAATTCGTCAGATCAAGCAACTTGATATTTTTAGATAGAATTTAGAAATATTCTATCATTACTATGTACTTTGATTTGGTGTACTAAGTCACTACGTGACACCGAGAAGTTAAAATCATTATTAAACACACAAAAACCAGTGACTTGTAAAATTGGCGTACACGAAAGTTCAGCACCAGACAAAGAATCAGTTAGACGCTTATGAAGACGGCAATTATTTCCACCAAAATCTGTTCACCTCAAACGCAGTTACTTGACAATAACGTCTAGTCTATCTCTTCCGTGTCTTGCAGTTGCTAAGTTGTCCCTGAGATAGTTGTGTTAAAAATTGAAATACATAAACTAAATGTCAGCCTTAGCTATAAATTCTTTATTGGAGAATCAAATGGGAGGTTTAACGAATCATAATATAGCCACGATTGCTGCAAAGCCTACGGAAAGTACAGTTATTGACAGGAAACATTATAGTGGGGGAGGAGGACATCATTATAGCAGATTTGGACATTACGGGCAATCGTAAGCTTTTAAAATTTATTTTTATACTCGTTTAGATTTTTTAAAGTGAAAAAATACTTCGTTTCTGGTATCTGAACACTATATACTCAGATTTTAATCAATAAATAGTATTGAAATGCCATAAGTTTGTTGTGTCGTCATTTTTTATTTCATTTGATCGGTTTTCAGTAAAGTCGTGTACAACATTTGAATGTGTCAGATAAATAGGGCAACCTTACTTGCTTTAATACTTATTTGTCACACTAAGTAAGCATAACCAGTGGTTCGTACATATATGGCGATAAGTGATTTATTTTTATGAAATTTACAAGAATAAATCACAAGCGCAATTTGCATCGAACCAAATAAATAATTCATCACATGCAACTGAAGGTGTGTGTGTCCATGCTTCAAAACATACCGTGCAAATCATTAAATAAATCAAAACATCTTCAAGTAAAAGTCCAAGTAGATACTAGTTCTAATTTTTTTCAACAATTTGAGGTAATTTCTTTTGGAAAGCTCGTAAGTTTGATACTATTCTTGACTTCAGTATTCAGTAACTGTTTTTGTAATGTTTCTTTCAGTTACGACCAACATAAGAAAAAGAGCCGCGGCATTGCGCTCACGGCACTGACTCTTCTAGCGTTCTTGTTTTTTCTCAATATCCTTCAGCAGTGCCTTCAAGAGCAGATGGACCAGATGAACCCACAAGTGGTCATTGTGCAGGCTAGGATTCAGGCTGCTCGAGAGGCTGAAGCTAAGGAAAAGGAAGCTGAGAAGAGGATAGGAGAAGCCGGGGAGAGAGAGAAGACCACGATTTCTTCAGTTGTTGAGGAAGATGAGGATATTCCAAGCTTTAGTAAAGCGGAAAGCTTGTATCATTACGAGAAAGTCCATGTTCCTGTTCAGTTGAAGTCCATGAGTAAAGGAAGACACTAATGTATATTGGATTTAGTTGTTAGAATATTTATTTGTTTATCATTTAAAACAATTCAGTAAATATGTTTTTTCTATCTACTGACATTCATTTTTGATGATAACTCAACAATTTCTTGATCCAGAGATAATGTATTTCAATCACATGACTCTGTCTATAATGTGATAATTAAATCGATGATTAAGTTTTGGTGTAAGATTGGCAATAAAACCATGGGAAATAATGAATGAACAATCAGGCTAACTTTGTCGGTAAAATCTAATCGTTCCAGTAAGGTTACGATATATATTTATTTTGCATATTAATTTTATTTATTTAAAATCAAATAGTAATTAAAGATCTTCAAGGATATGGCAGGATGAGACCTGAATATTAATAATAGAAAATTCATATCTATTTTGCGTCTGCGAATTATGGAAAACGTTGAACCATAATCGAATATTTATAATTTTCCAAGAAATACATAACATTGCGGAATATAAAGTGATCGTTACAATCAAAGAACCATAAATTTTGTACCTGTGTTTTAGATATCGGTTTGGCTATTTGTAAACCTGTTCAATATTCTACAAACGATGTCTGATTGTTTCCAATGTATGACTATCATTTAAGGATGATTTCAGGTAAAGTCCCATTCCCATTTTTTAAATTTATTTATCCAGCATAATGCATATGTATTTTTTTATTTTCTTTATTTTCGTTTCGAGATCAAATTTGATTTTCTCGCACCCTTGCTAAGGCCGTCGTCTCCAGGTGGTGGAGACATCGGCTATTAGAAAAAAAACTTCTAAAAGTTTTATTCTACAAGTAAAATGTGAAAATAGTAAGACCTCTCTATAATTGCTATTTTTACTTGTTCGTATTTGTCAAATCAGTAACAGTAACATTGTTTTACTTCGTTTGATAGAGTCTTTTAGATTTAATAAAGCGCACTTGAGGGTGTTTTTATTGATTTTCATAAAAAAATATTCTGAAAATATTGAAGTTTTTTAACAAACAAAATACACCTGAAGAATCGTAACACCAAATGCTATTCAAAATATAATTGATAACTTTGAACACCGAACTGAGCATTGTGCAATGGTTAATGGGGCCACTTTGAACATTTGCTGTAATAAAATAAAAAGTAGGACTAAATTATTGTTTTCATTTAATTCCTCATCTTTTTCTCATGTCGGTAATATTTTTAGCTCTGTCAACATGGCCCAAAAAAAATAGAAAATATTGCAGAAAAGTGACAATTTCTATACAGGGTGGCCAAATGAAACAGAGTCATTTTCAGGAACTGCGTCAAGATTGTAGAAAAACACTCAGACCCGTCGATTTTAGATTAAAGGGGGACATTCTTTGCTGGTATTTTTGACTCCGCCACTTTCACCCCCAAGCAAGGGTAAGCATCACCCCAAAATATTTCAATGGCATTGGGGGTTGAGTAATATTTCTTTTGAAAGCTCTTACAATTCTCTTTACAACAGACTTTAAATTTTATAATTCCGCCAAATACTTATTAAGAATTTTGATTTTAAAGTTGAAACTTATGTACAAACAATTAGTAACGGTAAAAATGTCAGTCATTCGAGTTAAGTACGCCAATGGTATAAATTTAGTATTTCTTGCGTTACATTGGTTTTTGGCGATTTGTTATCA
>NW_019417028.1:4310288-4387895 GCF_000390285.2 Anoplophora glabripennis
TGCGCGAACGTTTCGAACAAAATCTTTATTCTTGTATGGAAGCGGGCGGTCATCAGTTTGAACATTTAATCAACTAAGTAGTGAGTAAGCAACTAAACATAATTTAAATTTTAAAATGTAAATTTTTTTCAAAGTATTGCGCGGAATTATAAAATTTAAAGTCTGTTGTAAAGAGAATTGTAAGAGCTTTCAAAAGAAATATTACTCAACCCTAATGTCATTTAAATATTTTGGGGTGATTCTTACCCTTGCTTGGGGGGGTGAAAGAGGCGGAGTCAAAAATACCAGCGAATTTAATCTAAAATCGACGAGTCTGAGCGTTTTTCTAAAATCTTGACGCAGTTCCTGAAAATGGCTCTGTTTCGATTTCATTTGGCCACCCTGTATACTAATTGACCTGTTTCAGCGATTTTTTTTTATTTCAAATGGAAAAAAATATGAATTTTGGGACAGTGTATATTTTTTAAACAAAAAACATTTCTCGACATTTCCATCCACATGGGCATTATTATAAATTTTTTTTATTTCTCCAGAAACTACCGTTCGCGCCTATATTTAAAGAACACACGACACAATATTTCACGTACCCAGGAAATCCATTAAATCCAAAATAAAAAGTACAAATCACCGCTGCGGCGCCTAAATGTTAGAGCTGTCATATTTCATATTTTACACCCTGGAACCACCCCTAACGCGCCTCACACCGCGATAAAGGGGCGGCAAGCTTCTGAGCTTGTTACAGGGTAATTAATACCCAACCAGCAATATCTTTGAGGTGTTGCGGCATTTTTTGCGCAAAGACGGGCTTGAAGTTGGCCCTACTGGTGGCGGGTCATAAATTAATACTTCTTTCACCACGTTTTTATTGCTCTAGATTTTATTAAGGCAAAAGCGATAAGTTTTTTAACAGCGCTTAATACTGCTTTCAGTGCCGAGTCATAATAAAGTTCACTGCTTTAGCGTAAACAAAATTGTGAATGATATACCGGGTGTTTGTTTCTTCCGGAGATCTCGGTTATAGTAAGAGATACAAATTGGATAAAATTAGGCTGAAGTTGCCAAATTCAAAGGCGAACATGCTGAAGACATTTAATCATATTTTATCCACAATCACCTTATAATCGGACTTTTATCCACACATGTGAACCATTTAGTGATACTTTATCCACTAGTGGAATAAAGTAACTTTATTTCACTAGTAGAATCATGAAAAAATAATAAAGCTGTAATAAATCAAATTTAATTTATTTACTTATTAAGATTTATAATAATAGACATTTCGTTTTCTGTTTTATCACCTTTAATAACAACCCTTGTAGCATTGTTGTCATCATTTTCGGAACGCATAACATCTGCCGCAGTTTGTGAAGAATTTTCACAAGTCACGGGTGTCTCTTCTTGTAAGGAAAAGATATATTTTTTCCTGGATTTTCCTTGCAATATCAAGTTTGTTGGATATAGGCTCCTCAACATATCTTTCTGCTACAGAGAAGCTCTTCCATCCACCACGCAGTTTGATGGTTGTAAGATCAACACCTTTATTGGTCAATAAAGTTGTTGAAGTGCGCCTCATACAATGACCAGTACATGTTTCTGGATTTGAGATATTCCGGAAAGCAAATATTGAGGCTACCTGCGCCAATGTGTTGATTCCAACAAGCTGAGCAGTACATTTTTGATTGATGTATCTTAAAAAGAATCTGTCTTGTGTTAGGCGAATTGGGCGCAGAGATATATATTTTCTGCATATTTCAATAGCATTCACGCAAAATCCTTCTATAATTGTAAATTTTCTTGAACTGCCCGTCTTGGTGTCAGGTATTGAAACAAGTAAGTAACTGCCAACGTCCTATACGTCACTAATTTTCTTTGTCAATTCGCAGCATCGGCAGTCACCAGAAACTCTCCTTACTAGTGCAACCTAAAATAATTCAAAGTTCACTATATAAAGATGTATTACCTTAATCATTAAATATTCTTTTTAGTATTTTTAGTTTTAAATAATTTGTAGACATATTTCTATGTTTTAATCACGAAATATTTTTTAATCTTAATACTTACGTTTTCGTAATCAGTCACTTGATATTCGCACAATTGTAAAACGCGGGAAAAACTTAAAATAAAACGACTTTCAATAATTGCAAATAATGTATTAATATTTTTATTACAACATAAAGTTATTTTAAGACAGAATTACTGGCGGGAGAGACTGGTCAAATGATATTAAAGACAAATTTTCAAGATTGTTTTTTATTAAAAATATGTGCTTTGGGACCAAAATATTCATTTCTTTGCGTACTCAATAAAAAAAAAAGATCTGCAATGGTGATATTTGTTATATAAATAGATTTTATAATCAAATGACGTGACATATAACATAACTTCTACGTAAATACCGCAAGATTGGAAATGTCAGCAACTCCGGGATATTCCCAGTGGAAAATTTCCACACTGGGGTAGGGTGAATATTAATAAGAATATTTTATCTAACAAATATTTTAATAATATACTATACTACTTGTGTGTATGTTATAAATAATTTTAGAACTAATATACTTTGATAGCGCGATGGTAGCCGACTATATCCTAATTGCTGTGTTGTCGCTTGTCAAAATCTCGTGCCCAACGTGACGATGATTGATAGCATTTGGTGTTGCCTAATTGGTATCCATTTGCACCTAAATCTCATAGGCCGTCAGTTAACACTCGATTCCATTGGTCAATTATTGCCTCTTATTAACCGATATTGGACTAAGAATAAGTAGTCGGCTTTTCACTTTTTCCCACTGCAATTTATATGTTTTTCCAAAACATTTAAATATTTCCTCGCTAAAATAAAAACAGCGCATAGGTAATTAATTCGTAATGTACATCTTCGAAAACCTATAAAATGGTACGTCTGATACTCATAAATACTCAAACTTCGGAAAACTATATAAGATTTTCCAAGAATTTTCCGTAATTTTTTTATGTAATTTACTTTTGTTATTTAAAAATGAATTGACCATTAATTGACTAGGAAAACTATTTCTTATTTCCCAAACTCAAAAGGATACTCAAATTACAACGTTATTCAACAATAGATGAGATAAAATCGCAAACAACGCTCAAGACTGATCGCACAGTTCTTTTGAAGTATAAAAAAAACACCCTGTACATTTATCGATTTTTAAAATGTATGTAAAATTATACTGCATTGTATTCAAACTGTTACGACCAAAAGAGTTCATTATTATTGAGTTCAGCTGCTCTTCTAAGACGTATATGCGATAGAAATGAAGTCGTCTCCAACCAGTATTACTGACACTCGATTGCAGAAGTCGGATACGGCTAGAGGAAGTAATCATTCTGCCTTAGCACCGTCTTCGCGAGTCTCGTTAAGTGAAAATATCGAATTGCAAAGACAACAAAAGCCCGTAAATCAGTGGGGGAGTCGCACAGTCTACGGAAGAGACCCGAGAAGGGTCACAACAGAAGCAGGAGAATGGGAAGTGACCTAATATTTTTATTGCCTTTACGTAGCGAGTTTATTGACCCGGTGATGATTCAGCGTCGACATAAATTGATTTTATTTGTTTTAAATTGCTTTGAAAAGTAAAACTGATCTGGAAAATCGTATAAAGTCTGTCGTCGAGCGGTTTCCAACCTTTCTAAATCACCTCGTATAGTAAGAAGTCACCCCTGCAATGTGAGTTTACGATTTTTTAAATGAGAAAGGTAGATTGTCACATGTGATGTCAAAAAATAAGCATGTTAAATAAAAATAGCTTTATATTTATACGTGGTGGCGTGGAATTTTCATTAAACCGCCCTGTATACCAACTGCTGTTCAGGAAATTTCCATAAAACGCCTCGAATAAAACTTTCATGACGTCTGGAAAAAATGCCATTAAATTATCGTGTATGAGTAGTCGCAGTGCATTTCTCACAACAAATATTTTAAAAAATAAGTAGGCCTGGAAAGCTCATCAAGCTTTCCATCGAAAAAAAACACGCTCGCTCGGACGTAACAGTGACTCTAGGCTCCAGATTTATTATTTATTTAAATGAATCCGTTCCAGTGAATTATGATTGTGATGCGACATTAAAAAAGGCTTTATCATCGGGTGGTCTATATTTAGGATTGTTGGTGTGGGTGGCAACAATAAATATTCTATTTTTTTTCGTAAGACGTCAACGTGGTTGTTAATTACTGTTGTTAATTGTTTATTATTTGCGTCTACATGCTAATCTTGAACTGTGCTTTTTATTTCAAGGCGCAAAGAATTTACAGTTTGAAAAATAGGTCTTGGTCGAAATTTATAAAAGTTTTGTTTGTACTGCATTTTTATCATAAAATTTATCATCCATAGTTACATATTTATTATGTATTCCGAAGGCAAGGAGTAAATTTAAACAAGTAATATAATGTAATAAATTTGTTGGCAACAGCATTCATTTTTCTAAAAACTATCCTAGGAATTGGTGGGTGATTCTAAAATATAAAATATAATAAATGTATAGTTAATGAAAAAATAACACATTTAGTGGCTCTATTTCTACATCAAATAATAATCTATTGGGCTTTCAAATATTAATAAAAACATATTTTTTATGAAATGTTTGTATATTTTATATTTATTATAAATATAAACCTGTAAATATATTATTTTTTCAAATACACCTGAAACTTTTTGGTTGAAATAACACTACTATCATTGATTATTTGAATGATTGAAAACAGCTGAAAGTTATTTTCTACAAGATAATTAGTTATATGTAAGAAGCTTGACTGCCGTTACTTCAGCATGAAATAGAGACTTGTCCTACGGAAAAAATGTAAACAACTATTATTGTCAAACATTTAGTAAATTCCAAGACAACTGTTTTCCAGTTTAAATAAATAAAACAAAATGTATCGATTTTGTAGTACGAAGATGTTGTG
The DNA here is from genome assembly GCF_000390285.2 of Anoplophora glabripennis. NCBI lineage: Eukaryota > Metazoa > Arthropoda > Insecta > Coleoptera > Cerambycidae > Anoplophora > Anoplophora glabripennis. The sequence goes on from NW_019417028.1 coordinate 4,315,213, forward strand.
CTTAAATTTAGCTCGAATTTTAGTAATTTTGAATCTCTTAAAACAGAAACTTAACATTTAACACCCTGTAGAATTAATAGATTGTATTTGAAGTCGCTTTTATAGCCGCCTACCTAGATGTTGGTGGTAGAAGAGTATAAATGGCATCATCAAACGAGAATTTTAGGAAAATGTTTGACTTGATCCAATCGAAATAAAATATGGGTAAGTTTAGTTATATGGCCTTTTTTCATTCCAAGGATCTGAAGAAAATAACGATCTTAGGATGTCAAAATATAAAAATTAAGGGTAAACAATTTAAAACACCCTATATATTGTTCTAAAACTATTTATTTGCAATTGTGAATTGAAAGCGATCCTTGATTGACTGCTGAATTATTGTATGCAGTTATTTTGCTACACTCTAGTAGTGCCCTGTGGAAAATAACCGCAGCATTTTGTAGGCACAAAATAAAAGTTAATGCGGTTACTTTTTCGTGTAAGTTGATGATATCGAGACAGATTTCAAGGCTAATTGATTCAGACAAGACCCTGAAGATTCCCACAACTTGTGGAATATAAATTAAGCTGTAATATTTATTTTATAAAAATTGACACACCAACTGATGATTAAACAAACCACAAAAATTTTATCTCATTATTTATTCTATTAATAATAAAAAATGAACGTGTTGCCTCATCCAGACATGATTTGTGTCATCTGTTATCGTATTTCTGAATAAAAAAAAGCTGTGGTTCAAGAGTAATTTTTGATAAAAATATTTCTGTTTGCATGACGACAATAAATAAATACTAAAAAAATGTAGCGCAAAGACTTGATTTTCGAGATACAGGGTGTTCGAAGATATTAGCGCTTATATTTTGGAAAGTAATACACAATATTCTGTTTTTATGGATAAGGGCAAAACGCATCGTGATTAATTAACATTTACAAAATTATTTCCAGCCTTCGGAAAGCATCATCGCATTTAATTGACAAACTTGGCGTGCACGCAAATTTAATTCTTACTAATACTCGGATCTGTCACCATCTTTTTATAGTACAAGTCCGTTTATTGTTACTTTCAATGTAAATATTATCGTAATTTTTCTACCTACTCTGTCTCTTACACCCACTCTTTACCCAACTGACATTTAATTATTGCTCAACCGTTTAGCTGAATGAAATAACCCACTAAAATATATACATTTACTGTACGTGCTGAAAATACGGTGGTGAAAATATTAATGGACCAGTGTGTAAGTAACTTATGGAACTATGTTTGATATAAGTCGTGATATATACAGAATTACGAAATAAGGATGTATCTCCGATCTAAGTCCCATTATTTACTGAATATTGCCAGAGGACAATGAGCTTAAGTTTGTATTAGGCAATAATTTTTCCACGTATACTTATTTGTTGAATTTCTCCTTGGCATTTGGAAAAAAGTACTTCAAAATTGCTGTGTATTGTTTTTTTTTTCACTACGGGAAATTTTTGTCTCAAAAGTGAAAAAGATACTTTTCAAATGTTTATAAGCCAAGCTTATAAACTTGGACTGGGAGTGATAACGAAAATTCCCTAAAATTTGGCGTCACCAATGTTAATGATTTGTTTATAATGGACAATGACAATCTTAGTTAGCCTATGCTCGAGATAATACGACCACTGGTCGGTTGAAATATTCAGTGTACCTAAATCAATTTTATTTGAACCACATCAAACTTATTTTTAATAATTTTTTCTTGTATTCTGACTCGTAACATTTGCAATGATCTAATAATATATGTACATATATATTTATTTTTAGCGGTTTAATATTAACTCAGCTAATCATAATTTTAGTTTTCACATTTACCAGGAACAAGGAAAGGAAATATACACACATAATATTTATTTATAAACTTTCATTTTATCTAACGATATTATATATTTATATTTACATTTCACAGAATTATGTTCAAACATTTTATTTCTTTATTGGTGCTATTTGTAATAAATTTTTATTTATACATTTCCTATGTAAAATAGAGATTTAACTTTATTAAATTAAACTTCTTTCAGTGTAAAAACAGAAGCATAGATCATTTATGTATGACTAACTATTGTGCTGGCTTTACTATTACAATTATAAATGTGGATATTAGTCAGAAATACTAGTATTTCCTATTAGAGCGTAGATGCTAATAAATGATTCATCATCAATTAGACAAATTGAATATTTTCGGTTCTAGATTTCCTACTACCGTTAAAAGTATTAAAACGATATACTGCAAAAAAAAAACAAGATTAATGAAAGATCAAAATGAGTTTGAAAATCATATCGAATTTAGATTCACACTTTAAATATACTTGTTTTATTTCAAATAGGGCATAAAGATGGTCTGAATTGATGGAAAAAAAAATTAATTGTGCCAGACTGCAGAAGAATTTTTTTTAGGCAAGTAATTTTCCAAATATTAATAATATTATTTTTTAAATATCTTGCATTTTCAACTCTAAAATAGTTAGAAAAAGATTTGTATCGGTGTAAGTATACAACCCGGTGGATTATAGTCTTTCCGATATCATTTGAAGAACCAAGAGGTTGGCAGTATGTACCAAGATCGGTCGCTGACGCAGCAATTGAGCATTGACATATTTGAAAAACTTGTTTCCATATTTATTTAGCCATACCCATATACAGGTCTGGTCAAACTATACGTGGTAGAAATGTATACGCCCAGTTGAAGAATGCGCGCGCGCGCGCAAACGGCATATAACATAGCCCGACTGGGCGACTGGGCAATAAATCTCAGTTGTTGACAACTGGTTGACAAATTGCCTAGCAGTGCAGTGCAGCAATGCGGAATTTGGTGTGATTCAGGTAATTTTAATTGATTAGAAGGTACCTACCTTCTATTAATCATTCATATTACAATTATTGCTAAAGGGAGAAATAATATTGATATTTTGTTTACTAATATTATTACAACATGGCATTTTTGGAGACCTTTTGAAACGGAACAAAACGAAATTTACCGTCAATATAATAAAATTGTTTGAGGATATAAATAATTAAAATATGTTGTTGGCCAGATGAACATATAATAGAAATTTTCTACACATTATATACAAACTATTATAATTTTTTACCTTTAGCAGAAAACTTTTTATGCCTATGGAACTTCGAAAGACTATACTATAAGTAATTAAATATTAGCCAGAAATAACGATTCCCTTAGCTCTTATTTTCGCTATGAACGTTAAATAATCACCGTTAACGATTGGCATGAAATAATATTCAGAGGGATTAATTATACACATCGTAAATTTAGCTCTAGATCAGCAGTCAATTAGCATATGCGAAAATTCGCACGTAATTGTGCGTGAATGTTCTTGTATTTAAAAATAAATTCGTTTTTATCGATTGCGCTTGAAAATAAAAGCGAACATATCGAGCAAAACGTGGGAGAGCCAGTGAGGCTTATATCGAGAGGAGGGTGGACCGTTTTGGCCATGCTTGAATTGGGGTCTCAGAAATTATGAGAGATGGAAAAAATTACAACATTTGCGGAAGCGAAAAATCAGCAACATTTCTTTTAGACAATATTTTTATCACAACGTTGAATATGAACGATTACAAACAATACAGAATATATCTCACATACTTAAAATACAAAATTTGTAGGTATCTAATTTCAATTCAAAAATTTTAAAAGAATGCATTCAAACTCAAATTCCTCTAAATGTTCAAAATTACTTTCTAGTTAATAAATAAATATGCGTTCGGTTGAAACAATTGAGAAGGATATGATGCGTCTGAGATAGCTGGGGTCTTCATCATATTTTAAAATAAATTCTCTGTGTATTTTCGATTAATCTTGATACGCGAATTTATGTATCTTTCGACTATAAAAATAAATATCTAGTAAACTGGGTGCTATTAGATGCAGTGGCAAGCGTATAATTAAATTTACGATATATTTTCGCACGGAACAGCTGCTATCGTAGGCTTCTATAAATAATCGCGCGGGAAATGAAACAATACATGTCTAATATGCGAAAACTATCAGTTCTTCTTTCAAATAACAGTAATTTAATTGCTGAAATAACTTCGATCCAACCAACCCTGCGCCCAGCGGCCGAAAGTCTAACGATATACTACCGATTCCTTAGACATTTTCATATTTAAAATTATACAAAATTTTCTCATACGTTGGAAACTTTACAAAGTTGATCAAAATCTACATCAAAATAATTGGAACATCTAGAACAAGACTGTGGTACAAGCACAAGAAATGTGTCCAGGCAACTGCAAGTTTCTCACAGTCTTGTGTGGAATGTATCTCATTAAAATCTTTTATACCCTTTTCACCATCAACCCGTGCAAGAATTGAATGATCCTGATTTACCTAACCGCGTGGATTTTTGTCAATGGTACATTAATATTTCGAGGCATGACTTAAATTTCCTAATGAATATACTTTTCACCGATGAAGCAAATTTTCCTAGAGTAGGTGCATTAAACCTTCATGGTTGGAAGAAAATACTCATGAAATATTTGTTTCAAGATGTTAACATAATTTCAGCTTAAACGTTTGTATGGGAATTGTAGGAAATACTCTAGTAGGTCCTTTTATTCTTCCACGCAGGCTTGGAGCGGTCGATTTGAACGAAAATCTTCCAACATTACTTGAGGATCGCTACACGTCAGGTGATATGGTATATGTTAAATTTAAGTTACCCGAATCGCTGGATTGGTCGTGGTCGTGATACCCCTGCTTGTTGGCCTGCACGTTCACCTGACCTAACGCCTATGGATTTCTTTTTGTGGGGACACATAAAAAGTATTGTTTATGCCACTCCTGTTGCCTCTTTAGAAGAACAACGCTTACGAATATTTCAGGCAGCAAATGACCTTCGCAATAACCAAGAACTGTTTGTGCGAGTGCGTTATAACTTCAACGGACGTATTAGGTTATGCTTGCAGCAAAATGGAAATTATTTCGAGAATATTCTTTAAATTTAATTTTGCATTTGTTGTTTTTCGTTTGTATTAAACTTTATTTCAGATAAATAACTTTATCTAATACATATCCCATAGTCATAAGTTATCAAACATTTTTCATTAATTAATAGCAAATTATTCTTAATTTTATTATTAAATTACCAGCTTATTGACAGGAAGTGTCAATTTATTAATATGATAAATAATAATTTATTTGTTATGACATCGGCCTACTTTATTTTTACAAATTTTCGCAATTACCTACCCCTTTAGTGAAGGATGACGCATCTAATTTTTTTACTAGAAAACTATCGGCTTTATCGAAAAATTACAAGAGGTAAAAAAGTTGCGCAATAAATCAGTCTTACCAATAAATATTTTTAAATAAACAATTTGCATCATATAAAAAATTTCTAATAAAATATTACAATGGGATTGACTGTTTCACCCTTTGTAAAATACGTCAATGATCGAACAAATATTGAAAAGTTGTCTCTTTATTAGTAGGATGGTCATACCAAGTTTCGTGTCTCTAGCATTCCCCATGTTAAAGAAAAAAATTAAAACGTGAATTTCAATTCCCTCTTTTAAGAGGGTATATCGCCTCAGGGGTGCAACTTTCATATAAGGTATTTTTACTTCAATCCTCTCATTGTTGGCTCTACATTCACTGGTGCCATTTTTGCTACTTCATTTGAAAACACCCTGTATACTAATGTGTTACAAAGAAAAATTATCTCGAAAAATAGAACCTTATTAAAATTTGCTATTATTTAATGACATTCCCTCGTATAAACGACAAACTAAAGTGACTGTTGCACTTCAGTCTCTTGATATACTCATACCACTATAAATATGACGAATTTTTTTATTAGAAAACCGCCACTCTTTCTATTTGTTAGGGCACGTTTTAAGTCACGTGACTTTTTACATTTGCGAACAGCCTGTAACTTTTTTATTTCTCGACTTAGAAGGGTGCGGTTTGGTTTTCAACGGTTAAAAAGATATGGAAGGGATTTGTTAGGGCGATTTGTTAGGGCACGTTTTAAGTCACGTGACTTTTTACATTTGCGAACAGCCTGTGTTTGTTGGAATCCTCGGACGAAATTCTAGAGGGACGCCAGAGTTAGTTTTTCGATATTTTCAACGGTTAAAAAGATATGGAAGGGATTTGTTAGGGCAGTAACTTTTTTATTTCTCGACTTAGAAGGGTGCGGTTTGGTTTGTTGGAATATTTGTTAAGGCACGTTTTAAGTCACCTGACTTTTTACATTTGCGAACAGCCTGTAACTTTTTTATTTCTCGACTTCTGACTTTTTACATTTGCGAACAGCCTGTAACTTTTTTATTTCTTGACTTGACTTAGAAGGGTGCGGTTTGGTTTGTTTTGGTTTGTTGGAATCCTCGGACGAAATTCTAGAGGGACGCCGGTTTGGTTTGTTGGAATCCTCGGACGAAATTCTAGAGGGACGCCAGAGTTTTAGGGCACGTTTTAAGTCACCTGACTTTTTACATTTGCGAACAGCCTGTTTGCGAACAGCCTGTAACTTTTTTATTTCTCGACTTAGAAGGGTGCGGTTTGGTTTTTCGATATGGAAGGGATTTGTTAGGGCACGTTTTAAGTCACGTGACTTTTTACATTTGCGAACAGCCCGTGACTTTTTACATTTGCGAACAGCCTGTAACTTTTTTATTTCTCGACTTAGAAGGGTGCGGTTTGGTTTGTTGGAATCCTCGGACGAAATTATTCTAGAGGGACGCCAGAGTTAGTTTTTCGAAATTCTAGAGGGACGCCAGAGTTAGTTTTTCGATATTTTCAAAGAAGGGTGCGGTTTGGTTTGTTGGAATCCTCGGACGAAATTCTAGAGGGACGCCAGAGTTAGTACTTAGAAGGGTGCGGTTTGGTTTGTTGGAATCCTCGGACGAAAATCTAGAGGGACGCCAGGTTTGTTGGAATCCTCGGACGAAATTCTAGAGGGACGCCAGAGTTAGTTTTTCGAAATTTTCAACGGTTAAAAAGATAAGGAGGGGATTTGTTAAGGCACGTTTTAAGTCACCTGACTAAGTCACGTGACTTTTTACATTTGCGAACAGCCTGTAACTTTTTTATTTCTCGACTTAGAAGGGTGGGATTTGTTAGGGCACGTTTTAAGTCACGTGACTTTTTACATTAGCGAACAGCCTGTAACTTTTTTATTTCTCGTTGTTAGGGCACGTTTTAAGTCACGTGACTTTTTACATTTGCGAACAGCCTGTAACTTTTTTATTTCTCGATTTAGAAGGGTGCGGTTTGGTTTGTTGGAATCCTCGGACGAAATTCTAGAGAGTTAGTTTTTTGATATTTTCAACGGTTAAAAAGATAGGGAGGGGATTTGTTAGGGCACGTTGGATTTGTTAGGGCACGTTTTAAGTCACGTGACTTTTTACATTTGCGAACAGCCTGTAACTTTTTTATTTCTCGACTTAGAAGGGTGCGGGACGCCAGAGTTAGTTTTTCGATATTTTCAACGGTTAAAAAGATATGGAAGGGAAGGGATTTGTTAGGGCACGTTTTAAGTCACGTGACTTTTTACATTTGCGAACAGCCTGTAACTTTTTTATTTCTCGACTTAGGGCACGTTTTAAGTCACGTGACTTTTTACATTTGCGAACAGCCTGTAACTTTTTTATTTCTTGACTTAGAAGGGTGCGGTTAGGATTTATCTAAGACATATAGATTGTTAAAGGAATAAAATCGCAATCTTTACAACTTCTTAATCAAATAAAAAAAATGTTGCCTATTTCCTGTACGGAAAATGTATTGTGCCGTTCGTTCCCCATACTGTTCCGGTATGTTCAACCTAATCACGCACACTTACCCTGTTTCAGTTTCCAGCTCGAGTCGTGTCAGTGCGTGTCATAAGCGTAGAAATTAGAAAGTCGGTTTTAGCGTCCGATTTTAAAACTGGGGTGTTCGTAAACCACCGAAATTACCGTTGAAAAGTGTAAAAAAGCGAAATTCGGGACAGAAAAACATTGAAATTGCAACGACGTTAAATATGCAGTCCGTAGGAAGATCTACGCATTTGATTTCAATTAAATTGATTGATTAAAGGTACAATCTCTTGGACGCACAGATGGCGATGTATTCGAAATAATGAAGCGATTGCCGTCGATAATGAGCCTTACCATGCCCGATAAATAGAAAAACCGCGAATTTGCCATACAAAGACACCTACCTGGACAAAAGTCATATAAAACACGCAAATTCAACTGGAAAGGTTGATATATATTGTTGCGAAAAACATACACTTACCCAAGACATTGGTGTCACCAAGATAGCCATCGGCTCCACGGTGTATAGGAAACAGCGGCAGGCCTTTCACGAGTTCGGCGAAATCTAGTCTACTGACACGGTATCCCAGTTCCTGCATAGACAGAGCGATGTCTCGGTGCAGCAGGATGCTCTCCTGCTGGTCGTTCTGAATTTTCAAACCCTGAAAAATTGTCACCTTGAGAAAGCAAGCTCGGGGAGTCAAGCGTAACGATTACTATGTTGATAGGTACTTAAAAAGTAGTGAGATATCCTGCATTTATATGAATCCACCCGAGACCCGAGTATAAAATTGAAGAAAGTATACAAAACTTTTTAACTGCAAAATATTTAAAAATACACCAGAAAGGTCAAAGCTTGTTTTCAAACCTGTAACCAATCATGTGTTATTGATTCTGTAAACAATATTTCTGTTAAGTGACAGCGGTCGCGAGCAAATTATCTTCCAATAAGTCTATCTTCAGCCGCCTAATTGCACTTTACGTTTACAACCTAACAAATGTGTCAAGATGCAAAGATCAAGGACTGTCACTGTTGGTCCGGCTCGTGCCTAAACGTAGTAAACACCACGGAAATGTTTATAAAACATTCTCATCCGGCACGTCCAATTAACACTTATCGAAAATAGAAAGCACATCCTCGAATCCGTTAGTGATTCCTAAAAATTGGAAAAATATACAGAGACGACCCAGTTTGCACGGCCCTGAGATATTTTCGCAGTTTTACTGTAGACACGTGCGCTTTTTTTTGCAAAGTATGTATCGGTCGATTAAGCGTTATGTACTTTCTAGTATACCACATATTCCAGAATAGCTTTTCCCGGCATTTTATTTTTAATGTCCTAAATCAGTAGGACACTTAATGACCGCAGTGTTTATGACGTTTTTTTGCACGATCAAATATTGATTATAGTTATTTTTATATCTAAAACTGGAAATGGTACTATTTCGTTCGAGAATGGAAGTTACTTTGCCAAGCTTAGCGTGGAAAAATATCCATTCGAGAACGCAAACTAATTTTGGACAACTTTTTAGGTCATTCTAATAATTGGTGTTTGTGGAGCTTTGAGAAGAGATGAACTACCAAAGATAATATAGCAAACAAAGATTCAATTACTATTATAAGAATTTCCGATAATACCACCATTAAACCACATGGTACTGTAGCGGAGATATACATATAAGATTCTATACAAAATAGAATTTCAATCGCAAATAAATTGTTACCATCTTCAGAAGAACCAACGGAACTTGCCAAAAGCACGACGCGTGCAGTAAACTTAAACAATTACAGTAGCAGCCTCATTGAACACCCAGAATTAAAAGCTGCAATAACTGACAGCACTGGATCTGGCATAAATTTAACTCGCTTCAATATCGGCACTTTCAATTTACATGTAGTGCAAAATAAATTGCAATCGTCCTGTTTATAATAACTGCTACTTAATAGAAATATTTCATGAACATTACATTTTGTTAATTTTTTTGAATGAATATTTATAGTAATTGAACAGTTATTACATTTAGTATTAATAAACACTCACTTTGTTAACTGAAAATTCAACGAAAACGTCGACTTTTGATAACAGGGGTCAAAAAAACACCGCTAAACTTTCAATTCAAATTTACAACTCAAAAAAAAAAACAGTATGGACGAACTTGAAATAGAAACGTCTCCTGAGAATATCCAGAATATCAGAGCGGTGCTTGATAAATTTTCATTGACTCCTGTTTATTTAAACCTGTCGATGATTCAAAAGTGAAAGCAGCGCGCCCAACCAAGTTTATCGCAAACCGGGGAATCATTCAATGACCGAAATAGTTAGACGTGTAGGCGCTGTTCGCTGATTGAAATTGTTCAGATACAATAAAATTCGTCCGATTTTAATATTTACGTGTTCAATCGACACCGCGCTAGGATCGAGTGGGCTTTAAAAAATAATAAATCGGTTCCGTCGTACTAAATACGTCTAGGGGAGATTAACCTGGCGAGAATTTAAGGTTTAACGGCCCAGAATGCGATTTATCCCGTAAACAATAGAACACGTTTTGTAACAAGTTTTATGTGGATTACATAATTCTGAATAAAATTGGACACTTACAAGGCTATAATTCAAGTGTTATTACGTATCGCGGACTTAAAACTCGATAACTTTCTACGAATATTTCAAATATTTCGTTAAACAAACAATTAAATGATTACTATGTAACAAAAAAAAAACGCGAGCAACGGTACGCTAGCATAAACTTCACATTTATACTCGAGATGTGAATAAAAAGATACCTTTGATTATTTTACTTTTGTTTTATATTTCAAACAGTAGTACAACAAAATTCCTAAGATTTTTTGTGTCTCTTAGAAAAATAAATGAATTGCTACATAATTTCCCACAACGTAATGTAAATATTATTTGTACGACATGAATTACAAACGTACGTGGCACTTTTAACCTTTTTTTTATTTATTACTATTACTGTTACATAGGCTGTTTGTATTAGCCCATCTACCACCCATATCACTTATCAGGTGTCAACTGTCATGTAAACAATGATCAAGCACGTGCTTATGCGAAACTATTGGTCCAAAGGGGTTGAAAGTCAATCTCCGACAGACACGCTTTCATATCGTATAATAGTTTTCATTCGTGCATATCATTCGCGGCTCAGTATTGTTGGTTTTATGTTGTTTTGAATTAATTTAAGATTCGCTCGATGAATTAGCTGAATAAGAAACAACAACTGTATCTTGTTTAGAATTCTACTCAAAGTCTATAGTATGGGCCTGCTGTAAGGATACAAAAAATTTAAATAAAATTTGGGACTCGTGGTGTTAAATGGGATGAGGTGAGCTCCATTTTCAATAGAAAGTATTATCTTTGAGATTTGAAGAAACGACTAATGACGTCATCATTATATTTTTTCCAGAAACATACACAAATTTTTTTTTCTGTTAAAAAGCTCTCTTTTTTCTAATAAACTTTTATTAGATAAATTTTTCTATTGTACTTCTCGTTTCAAAGTTATAAGCAATATCGTTCTAAAGAGTCTCAAAAGAAATGCCACCTAAAAATTACATTAGCTGTGGAAGGATCAAGTAGTCGTTGGAAAATAATTGAATGTTCGATTTGTATCCTTTATTTAAAATCCGTAAATCATGTGAACTGGTAAAACAACGAGAATTATGTTAATTTAGTTCTAAAGAAATGAAATGACACTCGCGCCCATCTCTCGTCCAAGTCGAAGAAAACGTTGGATGCAATTTTGAAGGTTCTGTGATAGAAATTACATTATTACTCACTGTTTGTGTTTTTAATCTCTATTTTAGTTATGTTACAAAAGTTTTGCAACTATAACTAATTTTTTAAATATAAAGTTTGCTTTATTATTTTTGTTTATGTTCCTTTATTATTCCGTACAAATGCTTTTATCTCAAGTATTACTAATTATATTAATCAAGTAAAGAAAATTTTATGTAACCCTAAATATTACTGGGTAATGATTACAATGTTTTTATAAACCATTAAATATATTAAAAGGATTTATCAACTGTATTTTTTAATACAATAAATATATCACAGCTTCCTAGTCTTTTTTTAATTAATCTAGTTTTTTAAAAACATTACAAAAAATCATCTGTTGTGGATAATTTATTGTTGATAACAATCTACATGGGATTTAGGAAAAATGTATATGTTTGAAACCTATTTCGTTTTTATCAAGTCTTTCAAATGTATTCCCTCCTTGCTGTCAGCTGATTGCGACGTTGCCACATTAATCCTCAAGTCGGACAGAAATGCAATTATTGGTTTCTGTTTCTAATTAATACAGCTGTACTATGTTCAAAACTTACAATAGTTTTACATCAAAATTAAGATAATACTGTGTTGTATCTATGGAAAAGTTTTGTTTCACAATTTCCACATTTTTTTCTCAGTTATGGGCAAAAAAAGAGCTGCACCGTCCATCACCATATAAACCTATATCAAAATGAACAACTTTGAACAACAATATCTTAAAATCTAGATTAAAAAAAAAATTCAAAAAAATATGACGCACAGAGGGAGCACTGGGTAATACACTATATACATTTCAAGTACATCTGTTCATTTGAGTAAACCCAATATACCTCCTTAATAAGCTTATATTAATTTTTTTATGAATATTTGTTTGTCAATTCTAAATCAGATAAACCTCCTTAAAAGAGATAATTAATGCAGCAAACTAAGTACAGTGCTTTTAAAAAATAGTATCAAAACTTGAAGTAATTTTAAAAAATTAAAGTAGAAGATATATTTCGATATATTTTTTAAATAGAAAAGGCAATAAAGAAATTATACCGCGAAGTCAATGATCATTTACAATTTGGGTTTTTTCCTGCATTTTACGCACCTGGTAAACTAAGCCCAATTAAATATAAAGAGCTACACCCAATATTCTCCGTATCTAAATCTGCTGGAAATCCCGTCGTATGTTGCCCAAATGCGATTATTCCAAGCATTCCAAATAGTACACTTTATTAATGAAACTAATCGTAGGGGAAACGCGACTAAAATTAGAAGTGATAGTTCGCGATTCCAGGGATTCGCGGGACAGAGAGAAATTTAATACACAGAACAGATGTTACTACAGATACGGATATGATAATGAATGTAAAAAAAGCCAGTCTGTAAACGTGAATTTATTTTTAGTACGGTACATACAACTCGCGAGATTTCCGAGAATATACAGGTTTGTGTATCATTTGTCAGGAGTTGCTTTGTGGAAAGTGAAAATGGACGTGACGGGGTATTTTTAAACTATTCGCACGCGCTTTCTTCATGCTTGCGAAACCCTTTTGAGATGGAAAGTTGGTCAAAAATGGACGAGATAATCCATAATAATAATAAGACCGAGATTACGTCAACAATTTGGTTTGCCGGCTGGTGGTTAATGATCGGTGTAATTTTTTACATTTCATTTAATCATTCTGCGATCGGATTATCTCCAGCAGTTTGTTACTATTCGCTGTAAACGAATCACTGCGGCCGATGACGTTAAATTGACATTTGTGCATTTGGTATTATACTTATCGAATTACTCGTATGTAACAGAAACAAAATGTTAAGGTTTCGGAACGCGATGCCTTCATTGTAATGGCTTTCAAGCAGATAGATGTTACAACCAACCAGTCGGCAAGAATACCCCTCCTATGATTCCTAATAAGATTACACAGTTTTTGAAACTAGAACGTCCTGAAACATATACAGGTCATTGATTCCGAAGAACATCGGCAACGTTACTGGCTAATACCGGAGTTAATGTATTAGCAATCAAGAGACATGGTGGGTGGAAATCAGCCACAATTGCAGAAAATTATGTTGTTGACAGTTCAAGTAACAAAAATAGTGGGAGCGGATAAAAGTATTTTTCGTAAGTGTAATACTAAATTGATAGTACCAGCAAAGCAATGTTGGTTAGCAGTTTGGCGTCTCGAAACTTGTCAAAAGGGGACTTAGATTTTGAATATTTCGAATTTTCATTAAATACTCGTCCCCTTTCGATTAACACACATCCCAGTAACTGTAACGACGCGAAGGTATGTCCCCTCATCGGTACAGATACCTCGCCGTCACTCAGAGTGTCATCGGAAATAAAAACTCACCAACCTTGACATATCTGTGCAGCCGATACATGTACTGCGGCTGCTTCACCGGGTGCATGGTGATGGCACGGTGGACTTCCTTCTGCTTCAGGTCCCCCGTGAAGGCGTTCTCCCCGCTCTGGTTGTGGTAGAGGATGACTTGCATCTGTATTGAATAAACGGCATTATTATTTAATAGAATCGGTCCAAGGATCCGTCTGCTACAATAACAATAAATCTAAAGTTAACCCAGTGGTACTAATAGGCTACGAATTGGTTGATTGGATAATCGACCTGTGCCCTGACAGACCAATTTATCGACTTACGAGTCGACTATAGTAAAAAAAAGGCTTTCCTTAAGGTAAATATTTAGTCACGGGCTTTTCGCTGAAACGGAATTTTGATAAAAACGAATGGAACTTTTTGGCAAACCATTACTGACAAACCGACTTTCGTCCGTACAAAGAACGTGCCGAAAAAGGTTCTGATCAACAGTTTCTACATTTACTACAATTTGAGCTATAAAATTAAGTCTGTTTTCAATGTGACGCTCAGGCAAATACCCCAAATTGTGAATTTTGTAGTCATAATATCCATTGGTCTTTAAAATTCGTTGAACGGCTGATTTATCCAAATTCAATTCCCGGCTAGACTGCTGTATAGAATTTCGTGGATTTTGTTCGAAATACTGCAACAGTCTAGCTGTATTAACATTGTTTCTTACTCTTCTGTCAATTATTTGATTTTTCCGAACCGAAAAAGCATCTTCATTTCGTCGCAAGGTCGCCTACAATCTTGTAAAAGTTCTATGATCAGGAATAAGGCGCTTTGGATACCTTTCTCGAAATAACTCTACAGCTCTTCTTGAATTTTTTTGTGACTCGAGGTAAATTACCAACATATCAACTTTTTCTGAATGAGAAAACAATTTGTAAGCACAAAAGTTATATGGTTGACGTTCGTATGGAGTAATGACAAAAATGTTGTGACATTTATGCACTTTAAACAACGAACATTCAATTATTTTCCAACAACTACTTGATCCTTCCACCGCTGTGATTTTTAGGTCGCATTTCTTTTGAGACTATTTATAGTCCAGGCGATATCTGTTTCGGTTTGGGTAAAACGCAAAGGATCGGAGATTTTTGCTTTAACGGCTTCTAAATAACATCAGAAATGATAATTTTTCTATGCAAATAAAAAAAAACGTGGGCTTACTTGTTATTGCAAAAAAGTATAAAAAAATAGCAAAAAAATTCATTTTTTTCTTGGATTTCTCGTCGACAACTTAGCAACTATTCGTTTTAGGCAAAAATGGAAGAGGGAACAAAGTTTTGTAATTAAATTTTGATCAAGATGGAATTAGTTGCAATTCGAAAAAATAATTATTGTTATTTCAAAAATCGGAAAAATCATTTAAAAAATTGTACACTTGTATAATACCTAGGATCTTCATACTTTTCCCAATTAAACTTCTTAGTGCATAGAATCATCACACCAAATTTCATCTAATTCAGTTCGATAGTTTTTACATAATACCTAATTGTTTAAATTTTTGCATTTTTGAACTCAGATCGGAGTAGCTGTGTGTTTGCTCCCCCCCCAACCACTGATACCTCATTGATTTCACGCGGTCTTGAATATCTTTGAGTGACATTTTAAATGGGACGCCCGTGATTGCAAATTTTGAAAATTTATATCTGGAAAGTACTCAGAATGACAAACCTATTAGTTCAAAAAACAGCCCTTATACCCTTATAGTTTTGCTGTAAATAAGGGTTAACTTTAACGGGCTATAACTCCGAAAATAATGAGTGGATCATCAGGTTATTTTTTAAAATACTCGTCTTTCCGAGTACTTTCAAACCATATTTTAAAATAAAAAAAAATTGAAAAAACATTAAATTATTGCATTTGTTTATAAGCGTGAAAATTGCGAAAATGTTTAAACAATCACCACGGCTCACCTAATCGTCCGATTTGAATTTTTCAAAAACCATTTTAAAGCTTGAGAGCTCTTCTTTTTGTGGTGAAATTTTCAAGTATTCAAAGGCTTTAGATTTTTAGAAATTTGATTTTGAAAATTTTTTAATTTAAAAAAAAATTAACAATTAGGTATTATGTAAAAACTATCGAACCGAATTGGATGAAATTTGGTGTGATGATTCTATGCACTAAGAAGTTTAATTGGGAAAAGTATGAAGATCCTAGGTATTATTCAAGTGTCTGAAAAAAATTGACAAATAAACTAGCATTTTTTGCAATTTTTTAAATGATTTTTCCGATTTTTGCAATAACTATAATTATTTTTTCGAATTGAAAGTAACTCCATCTTGATCAAAATTTAATTACAAAACTTTTTTTCCTCTTCCATTTTTGTGTAAAATGAATAGTTGCTAAGTTGTCGACGAGAAATCCAAGAAAATAATGAATTTTTTTGCTATTTTTTTATACTTTTTTGCAATAACAATTAAGCCCATGTTTTTTTTTATTTGCATAGAAATATTATCATTTCTGATGTTATTTAGAAGCAGTTAAAGCAAAAATCTCCGATCATATGCGTTTTACCCAACCGAAACAGATACCGCCTGGACTACTAGTATTTTTGTTCCAACCAAAACCTCTAGGTTAGTAATAACCATAGCAATTTTTTTGCGCTGCTTATTTTTGGCTACTGTACCTCGTCACATGTTTTTTCTCCTTGCAAAATTTTATAAACGCACGATTATATCACTATTAACATTTTGGCTAGCCCTGTACCATGCAGAACTGGTCATACACTTGTAAACATTATTAAAACCTTTACGTCCTGTTCAATAAATTCATATAATGAAAGCGACGACCTCGCTTTGAATTCATTACCGTTTGTAAAGTGGAAATGTTGTTTGTCAATGTAGTAGTTAATACTACGAGGCGAAATTGAAGATAATCGTGAGAAAAAGTCCACTACTATAATGACCTTCCATGTTGATAACGACACTTGAATTAGGATGTTTAGTATTACATGAATTGCTGAGGTAATCGCTGTACAGGGTCCAGTTCAAGCGAACGCGGCTCGATCTCTGCCCTGAAGCCTTAGAAATAGAAAATTAAGACTAGCCTACTAGAATAGAAAAAAATACTTATATATTTTAAGGTTAGGTGCTCCGTTTTCACCAAACTTTGTTCCTATTTTATACTTCGCATTTCATACATTAAAAAATTCATTTGTCTTTCAAAGCGGACACCCTGTAGATTTCCCATCGACCGAGAGGTACGTCAGTGGGTCTATTTTTGGCAAGTTGTACAAGATGATCTGTGCAAGCGATTCTAAATTCAGGTGTAAAAAATTCCATAAAAAAATTACAAGGTTGAAAAATGTGCGTCACATTTCTCGAACGATTGGAGTGCTGTTTTACAAGCTATCCAATTTATCAATTTGGATAGTTCCCGGCAGATGATTCTCGATAGGAGATAAGCTCTGTTTATTTGCTTAGCCAGCATAATGGGTGTTAAAAAGTTAGGAAGCGTTACAGTTTTTCGTAGCTAAAAAACTGAGACTGTCCAGATGCATTCGAGAGATAATTTGAAATATATACTTGGAATCAGTATTGTCGCTCAAATTTTGAAGGTAACTTTAGCAATTTTATTGTATTGGGAACAGTTACGGCCAACAAAAGAACGCAATTCTACAAATAACGATACATAAAAAGCTATGGATAAATGACAGAGACAAATTGCCTTTCCAGCAGCCTATTCTACTAGTTTTTGTGTATCCAGCGCTTGGGTGGTTTTTCAACGGTTCAACAGAGTGCAACACATTTTTTTACAGTTCAGTAAACTAATGGCTATGTTCACTGAACTACAACACATCTTTAGTATAGTTCCAGTTCAAAATTCCAGTTTCACTGCACTCGAAATGATGCTAACGTAGTTGTCGATATTTGCACTTAAAAAGTAACAAGTTTTATGGAAAATTTACTCCTTTTTTTAGTTCACCACAATAAGGACGACTTCTATTTCGTGCATGGTAAAAATAGCGTGGTTTCTAACCGCAAATAAGTGTTGCATATAATCGATATGGCGAAAAAAAATAATTACACCTATTATTTATACCTTCTTTCTAGCCCAAATTTGCAGACGTATTATTTTTTTTTATTGAGTTTTTTTCGAAAAAGTTGATAATTGTGATGAAAGATGATGTTAGAGATGCCAAAGTGCCATGCAAAGTGGACCACTTAAGCCTTAAGTATGTACAATCATATGGTGGTAAACACAGTAATAAATATTAAAAGTGACTCAAATGGGTTTTACCAATTATAAAGAGCAAAACAAAAAATTGAGACGACAAATGAGATCATAAGAGTTTTTTGAAGGTATAATCAAGTACTGTTTACTATTATTAATCGCCATTGACGGCACTCTGAGGGATTTTACACAGGATGTTTTTCGGAAGAGAAACATTTCAAGAAACCTTTGTTGTTTAAACTATTGTTTTTTCGAGATATTTCGAAGTAAATAAGATAACGGAAATGTAATAACATTTTACCACAAAGTTGTTGTAGATGGAATTATAAAAACATGTTTATTAAAGTGCATATCTAAGTCGTTACACACAAAAATGGGTAAATCTGTATGATAGGACGTTAAAAAGACCAACAAAACAAACAACTACATTGAGACTTAATATACATATTACAACCGGTTTGCCAGTTTTGTTTAATTGTTCAACATTTAGTATGTATATCGGTAGATCGTAGAATCGCGAGCTAAAAAAATAAGTTCGCGTCGAGATTTATTTTCGTAATTTTATCGGTAATGAGCAATGCTGAGTTTATTTGATTTTCTAGTTTTATGGACCAGCGCAAAATGCTGCATAAATCAGAATTAGTTCTTGATGCTTTGAAAAAAATTCGTATACCGGCTCATTCGAGAACGTCATATGATAATTTAGCTGATCGCCTTGAAGAAATAAACGTACAAATTACAATTAATTAACGTTACTTTGGTGACGATTCTGCGTTTGCACTTAAAATTCCATTTGCTTTATGAATTATTATAAGACAATGACTGTTGTAGTTTAACAGCGACTACGAAATAAAGGAAATAAATCACTGATAATATTCGATATTTGAGGCGAAAGGTTAAATTTCTATTTACAGACGTTTTTAAATGGAAACACAACCCAATTTTGTCGATAAACAGTTTGAAATTTCTGTTGTGAAATAGTATTTCAAAACGCGGGTATAAATTAAGTACAAGATTTATTGATTAAATCGTTCCAATTGAATTAAATTAACGCACTGACCTTATCTCGATCACGGTGAAGACACGTAATTAGACTTTGCTATAGGACACGAAAGTTGATAATATCACCGTTGACCAAGGATATACGTACAATACGTTGACGTAATGTTAAATAAATAAATTATTTGGATACGTCTGGAATCTTTGTTTAACGTAGCTATTTGTACGGATTAATACACCGCCCCTTCTCCCACACAAGTCGTGGTTAGAATTAAAAACTTAACAGTAAAAAAATCCCTGCATAAAACAAGTACAAGTAATTGGTAAAATAAAATAATGCGTCATTCTTTGGGCGAAGCAACTAAAAATTAAAGAATGGAACGTTATTCTGTACAGGGTGGTTTCAATTCTCCGAGAGATAGGGCCAATTGATTATTTTTTTAACATATTATTTTTTTATAGGTATTGTATTTTTACTTTAAAATTTTTCTTGTTTTTTTGTTACTTCAAGGTTCATTAATTTCATTTACAAGCAAGCCACTTAAAAAAATAATAATAAATACCTATCTATCGTGTGTCTAAGTTAGAATAATAAGAAATTGAGATATTTCTTTAAAGACTATATACGAGGCATATTCACAAAGTAAGAGTACTCAATTTTTTAAAAATCGAAAAGACTTATGAAAAATTTATATGTTCAGAAAGGTACATCAAAGCTATTTTGCAACCTCAATGCATTTTGTGACAAGGATGAGCTTTCTGATACCTTCCTCAAAAATACCGGGCTTCGGAATAGCGGCATTCATTTCAACACGCCACTACAACAACAGTTCTCAATTAACCGAGACAAATGAGCTCGCGTTCTGCTCTCAACACCTTGACTTTGAATGCTGTGTGCCAACTTTGTCGGAAACAAAAATCACAGGGCATTAGAATCTCAGTACTTTGTGGATATGCCTCGTAATTTAACAATTACAATGTTTTTCAACTGGCAATATTTAGATCGAGATTTTTTACGTATCTCTTGGGAAAATGAGAGAAACCACCCTGAAAATATCATCGTTACTCGAAATAAAATCACTTAAGGACTAAATGATATGAATATATTTACACTAGCGAGAGGTGTGGTTTTAGATAATGATCTACTATTTAATAACAACCAATGACAGTGGAATAATATTTTTGAACGAGATACATAACATAAATCTTAACAAATTCTAAAGAATTTAATTTTCTTTCGAAGTATAATTAGATTAATTATTTTAAAATACAAACCAGACCGAGATAGAGATCTAATAATGGATTTCTATTGACTAACGTCAATCAAAATTAGATTAGATTTGTATCTCAACAATTTCAACTAGATTACGTTCAAGATATACGGGGTGATACAACTTTAAATGAACGAACTTCTAGCGTTGACAGAACTTTTACGATAATGTCAAGATCGATGTTTAAGAAAAGGAAAAGGAAAAAGAGAAACATGACAAATTAACATTAACCTTTAAAGTTTTTTCATTTAAATTTGAACCACTCTGTATATCAAAGTGCCACCTTAATAACACTGTTTTCCTAAAATAACCTCCTCCTGTCATTGAGCACCTATTAATTACCCACATGTTAACACAATCCGACAGAATGTATTAAAAAAATACAGAGGAAAAAATTGTTTAGATAAAAACACGTTCAGGGCTTCCTTTTCTCAGACTAGAAGTAAATTAGTTTCGCGCGTTATAAACCTTGTATATTTGCAGTAGTAAGATTAAAAGACCTATTTTTTTGGCACAGCCAAGAGAATGCTAATTTAACGGCAATTTCCGTCCAGTTCCTAAATTTCTTAAAACCGAATATCAAACGTCAATATGCAAACTCTCCAATGAAGAACAGGCAATCATAGCGACCAGACAAATCGTCTTAGCCAGAAATAATTGACGTCTGGTCTTGTTAACAACTTAACATAATTATATCCAACGAAGTTCAACTCCCATAGCATGCAACTGTCGTTGAAATAAATGGCCTGCTCTCTTTTGAGGAGAAACAGGCCCAGAAACAGACCGGCCGAAAAGAACCATTAATGGGTGGTAATAAAAAGCGTCTTGCAGCACTTCTACCACTTGCAACTGGTTTTAATTGTTGTGAAGTCACCGAAATGCGCGACTGTGTCATCGAGTAAAGCATTAACGTCTTTCTCATTACACACCAGATACGCAAAACATTGTGGAAATTACTATGCAGGACATTGCATAGTTAACAGTACATAACCGCAAAAAAAAACAAACGTTTGAAATAGTACTAAAGCCCGATTCATGAATTTAACGCCAGTTTACGAAAATAAAAAAAAATGGTGTGAATATAATCTGTTGAGCATACTCTAAATTTACACGACCGTGCTTGCATATACATAGGTTTCTTAGCATTCATTAAAGTCGGTTTAACGACGTATGCGGAATACTAAGAGGCCTTATGCTTTCTTCTCGTTGCTCTCCCACTGCTTTCAAGTGCCAGTCAAGTGAATCGTGTGAAAAATCAGATTACCTGGGTACATGAGTCCTGTTGGTAGGGATCAAAGACTTAGAAATATAGGGTGGTTTTGTGAAGATTCATTACAAGTACGGAGAGTGTGTAGCTGAGATTGTGCGCAAATTACGTGTTTTTTTTCAAATTTGGTACACTTAATGTAGGGAAGAAATTACAACGGTTTTATTTGCGGTTCTCTAAAAATTAAAAAGTCTAAAGATCGTCTTGCGAAAGAGGTCTTTTGTTGTAAATCGATTAGATTGACCGTTTACGGAAAAAAAGCGAATTTAAAATCAGTTAATATTTACCAATTTGAACATCAGGCAAAAGAATGTAAAACAAAATGTTTTATAGGATTGTAACTATTACAAAAATATTGATTAAAACAATAAACACGCACACATAATCAATCAAGCTTTTTTTTAATCTTCGATAACATTTTTTAATTAACAGATTGCTATACCTCAAAAATTTGTAAGCGTCAAATCCTCAGCACCTTTTTTTTATAGCCGAAAGTTCGTTAACTTTTTAAGCAACAATTTGCGTTTTTCTATGCCTAAAATTAATTAATCTGGCACCGCATGATCTGCATATAAATTATTTTGATGTACGATGTAGTTATTTGGACATACATCTTCATAAAACCACTTAATCTAACGAACCGGATGACTTACGCGTTAATCACAGTTTTTTTCAGTTTATGACAAATTCCTTACAGTCTACAACGTTATTTTAACGTTTTTATAAGGAAAAATAGGAAATAGCCTAGTAATACCAAACATGATGCCAAACTTTGGGAATATTCAAGGCGATCTGGGCAAAAAAGTAAAACAAAAGGGTCCTAATTAGATTTAAAAAATAAACAAGTATCGCATCGCACACATCTGTTAAACGTGGCTGCAACCCGAAAAAAGAGGCAAGCACAATAAAACTACGGAAACAGTAGCTTCTTTGAAAAAACATTTAATCATATTCATGTGTTATTTTTTTTCTGTAGAGGATGACGCTAACGACGGTGACGTGAGGATGGGTTATCTCAATCGTTGGATAATTAAAAAAGAATGTCAGAATATTTTACATCCAATTCAAATTTTATCTGGATTTATAAAAGGAGAGTGGTGTTTTAAAATAAACATTTCGTGATATCGTTTGTTTACTTCCAAAATTTAGTATGGCGAGGACATATACGCAGCGAAGTGTTTATAATAAACATAAACTATGCATTAAGAAGTTCTGAAAGAAATTGTAACAGTTAAAACGATAGAAAATTAGTCGAAATAAAATATAGGTTTCTCTCAAAAATTGCCAACCTTTCGAATTGTTAATTTTTCTAAAATTAGTACTGAGGGCTTCGAACCCATAAAAAAACTGACGCAACAGAAAATGGAGCCATTCTAAGATCTTAATCGAGTTTTCGAAAAACGTTAAACTATTCCCACGTCGTGAGAAGGCAATCTCGCTGCATTATTAAAAAGAAATTGGTTACATCTACCAGGTACCGTTATTCGATGGATTACAATCGGTGCATTCGTTACACTATATAGGAGTCGGGACGGTATCATGACTCGAAAGATCTACGCAGGAATCTGTTCTACAAGGTGGATATACAAAGTGGTACATATTGAATGCTACTGACGATACATTAACGTTTGTTTGATTTTCAAGAACAATTTGCTAAACTGAACAAAGTTACAAATACTGTAATGAAGAATAAACATTAGAGTGACATTCGTATAACGAATAAAACCAGGAACAAAATAAATAACTAATAACTTTCGTCCGTCCAAAGAACGTGCCGAAAAAGGTTCTGGTCAACAGTTTCTACATTTACTACAATTTGAGCTATAAAATTAAGTCTGTTTTCAATGTGACGCTCAGGCAAATACACCAAATTGTGAATTTTGTAGTCATGATACCCATTGGTCTTTAAAATTCGTTGAACGGCTGAGTATCTTCAATTCTTTTTTGCGAGAATGAACAACTATTCACAGTTCCATATTTAACGTCGACGGAACAAAATAACTGTTAAAAGGCATCTCGCAGACTTTACACGGGATACCAATCGAAGGAGAAAAAAAAACAATATGCAAATTAGCCAATAAAGTGGCTACAGCGTCCTAAATCGTTTTCCAATTTGTTCCCGAGGTGGATGTACGCAACCGAAAGCTCTAAAGGGAAATGCAATCGTCGTCGTTTAATTTGCAGTTACTCGTTTTTATTACGTCTTAAGGATTTTATTGCCCGACAAGGAGGTCACTTGCATTCGTAACACTCGAGCCGAGCCGCTAAACCTCGTGATTTAATAGTTTCGTAGCGGATAACGAAACGTGAAACGGGTCTAGACCGTTTTTTACGGCTCGGTCTGGGTTGCCAAGTGAAAGACAATCGCTCCGCTTTGGAGGTCTAGGGTCTCTAACGCTTCAAGATATACCAGATGGACGTTGCTGACGAGCGCCCAGTTGTTCTGCTGTGCGATTTTTTGTATATTTTTGGAAAGTCACATGATAGTACTCACCATTACAGTCCATCTAACAAGTATTGACTTAAGAAAGGACGGTATTCCGATATTTGCCATTTTAAAATTTTGATATTTCCTTTTATTTTAGATTATTCTCAAAGAAGGAACATCATATTTGCGGCAAAAGGGCTGAGTTTTTGACAGGTTCAGTAACGAAATTTTAACGATTTTGCTGTCAGTATGAATTCTTGCAAACCAAACTTACAAAATATCCCACTACTTGGATGTAAGAGGGGGCAAGCTAATTTTTGCTGGAATACCTTCAGTACAACTCACATAACAAAAGTGTAGAGCCCTAGATCTGGGCGAGGTCCGGAACATTTTCAAAATTGCAAATTTGCTTAAAAAATTTAAAAAAATACATATTTTATCTGATTTTTTTACTTATATCTTGGAACCTATGCATTTTGGAAGAATATTGAAGAGGAAAAAAGTTTTAGAATTGAATTTTGCACAATATACTATAAGTTAAAACTGTTTAAATTTATTACCGATGTTGCAAAATAGTAATAATTAATGTAAAAGAGGCAAAATTATTAAATTAAGTCCAGTTTGTTGTCAATAGTGGGAAATTAGAGGGCAAATTTCAAAGAAAAACACCAAATTTTCTCAATTGTCGACGTTTCGTCACTTATCGTGACATCCTCAGGACACTATAAAATTTAATAATTTCAAAATTACATCACAATTTATAAATAACAAACTTAACATTAAAATATTAAAAAAGTGTGTCTAAAACATTACAATAAAATGAATACAGCAATATCTATATAAACATGAAAAAAAAAAATTACAAATACAGACACACTAACATTTTTTATATGTCACAAATTTAAAAACAAAAGTATTAAAATTACATTGTTTTTAAATTTGTGAGATATAAAAATTGTTAGTGTGTCTGTATTTGTATTTTTTTTTTTTTCATGTTTATATAGATATTGCTGTATTCATTTTATTGTAATGTTTTAGATACACTTTTTTAATATTTTAACGTTAAGTTTGTTATTTATAAATTGTGATGTAATTTTGAAATTATTAAATTTTATAGTGTCCTGAGGATGTCACGATAAGTAACGAAACGTCGACAATTGAGAAAATTTGGTGTTTTTCTTTGAAATTTGGCCTCTAATTTCCCACTATTGACAACAAACTGAATAAAAATAAGGCTACCAATATCATTAGTTATTAAATTAAGTATTTTGGGTATTTTTTTAAAAATATTTTAATTACTCCGAGGGCATTCTAATTCTAGTAAAAAAAACTTTATTAGAGTATAATAAAACAACACACCAAATTTCATTAAAATCGGTTATATAGTTTTCGCAAAAAAAAATTGTTGAAAAAAATTGTGAAAAAATTCAAGCGGTTTTTGAAAAATTACAATCGGTTAATTAGGACGGTCACCGTAAATTTTTAAACTTAACTCTTTTTTTTTAATTTTTAAACAATTAGATTACATTTATCAATTTGCAATTTAGTTTTTTCAAAAATTATAATTTTAAAATACTCGGAAAGACGCTTCTTTTTTTTTTAAAAAAAAAGTTAAATTCCGTTTATTGGTTCTCGAGATATAAGCGATAGGTTTATCGGCATTTACCGTTAATTTATAAACAATTTAGCAATAACCTTTGATCCAGTGGCCTCCCAAAATGGGAAGGTACGAAAAAAATTGCATATCTCGGCTTCTAATGGATCAATTTCGATGTATTTTTTATTCCGATGTCTCGCGAGCCAAGGAATTCGAATATCGTAATGCCAACTGTCTAATTTCTGCATATTTTGTTATAAACAAAATATATTATTTATGCATTAAATATACTGTATATTTTACCCTATGCTATTGCATTTTTTCAATGAAAAAAATTGTTTACGTATATATTTCAACACTCTGAATATGAATATATTTAGTTATAATTATTACAATTATTTAAATATTTTTTCTTTAAACAAATTAATTTTTTTATTTGGAAATTAATTTTTTTGTTAAATACAGATAAAATTAAGAAAAAATAGTACTTTGAAATTATAATTTTTGAAAACAACTAAGTTGCAAATTGATAAAGGTAAGCTAATTCTTTAAAAATAAAAAAGTGTTAATTTTAAAAATTGACTGTGGCTGTCCTAATCAACCGATTTAAAATTTTCAAAGACCATTCGAAAGGTTAAGCGGTCTTTTCTATGTGAAAAAATTTTCAAGTGTCTAGATGCTTTATTTGAGGCTGTACAACATTTTGAAAATTCTAAAATTTTTTTCAAAAAATGATTTTGTAAAAACTATCCAATCGATTTTAATGAAATTTGGGGTGTTGTTTTATTATATTAGAAGTTTTTTTTACCAAAATTAGAATGCCCTCGAAGCAATTAAAATATTTTTAAAAAATTATCAAAGAAACTTTTTTTTCATCAGTTATTGCTGTTTTGCAACATCGGTAATAACTTTTAAACATATTTAACCTACAGTATATTGTGCAAAATTCAATTCTAAAACTTTTTTGCTCTTCAATATTCTTCCAAACTGCATAGGTTCCAAGATATATGTAAAAAACTGAGACAAAATAGGTATTTATGTAATTTTGAAAATGTTCCGGACCTCACCCAGATCTAGGGATCTACACTTTTATTATGTAAGTTACACTGAAGGTAATCCAGAAAAAAATTGCTTGCCCCCTCTCCATCCACCTCAAAACAGATCCGCCCTTGTCTATAAACTTATTTAACATCCTTTACATTAACTGCGTGTTAGTTTGCTAGCGATATTGTCCCATAATTTGCTAAAACTGTGGTCTTAACTCTAGCTATCTTTTCAAAGTCACTTTACCACATATCCGGATGTTATCAAAAACATTTCGGTACGAGATTAAAAAAAGAACACATTCGTCAAACGACAACAAAGTAATTTATGTATTCTGTCCTGTCCGATATCTGATAATTTTAATAAGTCGCTGTCTAAAAACCATCTCTCTCTTTTCTGGAGACCCTTCACAAGACCCAAGAATTCCCCGAAATGTCGACAAGATCAAAAGATCGAACCTGACCACACAGAAAGCATATGCAGACGAACTGTTATTCTTGCCAAAGTTTACAGAATATTTATTCTGTAAACTTTGTTCTTGCTATCGTCCCAAATCCTATCAACGATATCACCGCCACCATGATTTATTACCTACCTCTTGTTTATTTATCCAGTTTAAACATTTCTCGTGTAAGTGATAACCGCCTTGTTATGTAGGTAAGTGCGCTCATTATCGGGATGCATCAAATTGTATTAGTTGTAAGTCTGTTCCGAACGAAAATATAAACAGTCGTTAATGAATCGGAAACGAGGGAAAACACGTTGCGAAATTCACTTGGCAAAAGTACCCGTAGAGAATCTAATAGAAAAGAGACCTTGGTCTCCAAGGTTCCGACAGGATTGTCTCGTCCGTGCTAACAATTAACTCAGAGCTAGACAATGTATGTAAAATGAAAGTAAATTATGTTTAATATAATCTAGAAATGAATAGATACCGTAAAATTTACTAAGAGAATCTCTTACATCCATTAGACAACTTGTAACTCAATGGACTGACGCTATATCGTTACAAAGAATGTGTTCTGTCTGCGGATGACGTCAGCAGGGAACTACAAACTTTCGTTTTGACACAAATGGTAGTTATATGATGTTATAAACATACAATTTTAGTTAATCGTTATACGTAATATGTAAAACGTTTACAAATGACATGAATTTAACATTTACACAGCATTTAAAAAGCCAGTTTAGGTCTGCATTAACTCTATAACCTCAAATATTTTGTCAAGTTTGGAGTTCGAAGAAAACTTACTTACTTTGCATAATAAAATGACTGATGTGAAGAGGGTCACAACAGCTCTGAATTATTAGAAAAGTGACAGAAAGTTACAACACTTAAAACCATTTCATAAGACCATATTATATTCACACCACGAATCTGCTGTCATTAGTCATTTTGAGTGACAGGCGACAGAACAGACAACCTTTGTTCGCGAAAATTGACCATATTTTATAAATATCTGTATAACTTTCCAAATTTAGCATAAGTTTTGAAACAGAATCGTGACTAACGTCACGTTTTCCATAACAATTTCTTATGAAAACAATTTGCCGACTAATTTGGTAAGGAATTAGAGTTTACTAACATTTCATTGCACGATAAACACGAAAAGGGAGAAACAATATTTTTCCATGCCCACCGGATACCATCAAAAAGATTTACTGCTATCTAAATGGGATTGTCGTTAAGACAAACTTTATGTCTTGGTAATAAAACTGCCCCAAGAGATACCAGACAATTATATCATTGATGTTTATTCCCTTTAAGAGAAACGAAGTTAATGGACGGTTATTAAAAAAAAAGTAATCGGTTACGATACATTTAAGCCGTCTTTGCATATGAGCCGTCTCGATTTCGATGAATTATTTTAAGCTCGATTGTTTCCAAGAACAAAATTACTCGGATAAAGCGAAATTTATTGCTGATAAATCATTAATGAGGTCAGGAGGTTGGCAAAATTGTAAATAATACTAAGTACTTATTGTGAATATGCAAAGCGTAACGAAAAACGAACGGAAATTTTTCTGTAAACATATTTTGTTCTTTAACTACGTTTGTTTCGTTTAAAAAGTCGATCTCGGTGCATGAAAGTCTTGTAAGGAGCGTGAGAAAATTGTAACGTTTTTTTTATCGGTTTACACAAAAAAATAAAATACGAACGTTATGAACTCAATTACAGTAACTTTTATTTCTCGAAACGAGCATTTTCTTTTTTATGTTATACATATTTATTTCTTTCTCCGATATATCTTTCTTTATTACTAGTTTTCGGTCTATTAACGTAAAATAACAAACTTTGGATGTGTGCAATTCGGTTTATATTTTACGATTTCGCGTAAATATAGTTGGGTAATTCAAGCTTTTTCAGAATCTGCACGAAATGATTATCGATCAACTGAGATTTTTGCTGGAATACCTTCAGTAGAACTCTGATCTGGGCGGGGTCCGGAACATTTTTAAAATTGCAAAAATGTTTGCTTGCCCGCTCTTTCATCCACCTCAAAACAGATCCGCCCTAGTCTAGTTCTTGAATGTACCCTTCCTTGACAAAATCAACAAAATTCTAAAACAGATTAATATTTCAACAAAAAAAAATTATATTTTGATTCGAAACCGCATTGTAATTGAAATAATAAAATGTGTTGCTTGTACACCTTTCAAACAACAGATAAACGTACCATTCATCCGTGGTGGCCAGCTAAATGTCCAGATTCAAACCACTTAAAAAAAATCTTAAAAGCTTGGATTTACTTGACGCAACACAATTTTTAAAATTTTTTTATTCATTTCAGTGTAAATTTTTGTATAAAAAAAATTGTTCCTGGTTGTTTTTTGTTTCAAATATAACAAACATTTGGCTAAATATAAGATACAGATGAAAAAATTTGGTATACTCGTGCACCAAAGTCGATGACTGGGCATATTTGTAGAAAAAGAGGATGAATGAATGGTCACCTGATTTTTATATTATGCGTTTCAATGCAATCGCAAAGAATCATTTGTCACAGAATTCGCTACGTCAGGGAAAACGAACGACTACAACAATTCAAAGACAATAAGTACGTTCTATAAATACCAAGCTGTTAAGTATTTGATGTAAATTTTTTTAAATCACTTACGCGCCGGTTTGTAGGTGACTTGAATTTTATTGACCAATATATTCCTATAAATAACTGTGCACTTGCAGGTCCCGGCGACGAATGCAATCAGTTACGTTTTTCGGGAGTGTGAGTCACAGAGAATACATTATTTGTTAAAAAGTATATTATTCTATTAATCAGAGAATCATTAACGGAATTGCCCATCCGCAATGGCGACAATAAAAATATTTAAGGCCGAAACGGAATGACTACAATTGCGTTCTGATCGAATACGCGCCCTACATCACAGCATAACCATCCACGCGATTTATTTGGTAAATTGGACAGGATGTTCCCCGCCCATCGCCAAATAGGTTGTTCTCAAATCACAAAAGCACCGAGATAAGCGGTATTGGTATAAATGATTACAAAATGCAGTCTTCCGGAACAATTTCAAAATTACGTTCTGCTAATTGTGTAAAGTTATAATAGGCTATTGATTGATTATAAAATTTTATAACGAACTATGACGGTCAAGATATTTTATTACATGAATCATTCAAATGGTCATTTTAGATTAAAAAAAACCGCACCCCTTTCAGTTTTTTAAGGAGGTATATCGGGTTTACTCAAATGCACAGATGTATTTGAAATTTATATAGCGTATTACCCAGTGCTCCCTCTGTGCGTCATATTTTTTTGAAATTTTGTTGTTGTTCATTTTAACATAGGTTTATATGGCGAAGATGGACGGTGCGGCTCATTTTTTGACCATTACTGAGAAAAAATGTAGAAATTGTGAAACAAAACTTTTCTATAGATAGTACACAGTATTTTATTTTTGACGTAAAACCAATGTAGGTTTTGAACATACCTAGTACTTCTGTATTAATTAGAAACAGAAACCAATAATTGCATTTCTGTCTGACTTGAGGATTAATGTGGCAACGTCGCAATCAGTTGACAGCAAGGAGGGAATACATTTGAAAGACTTGATAAAAACGAAATTGATTTCAAACATATACATTTTTCCTAAATCCCATGTACATTATTATCAACAATAAATTATACACAACAGATGATTTTTTGTAATGTTTTTAAAAAACTAGATTAATTAAAAAAGACTAGGAAGCTGTGATATATTTATTGGAATAAAAAATACAGTTGATAAATCCTTTTAATATATTTAATGGTTTATAAAAACATCGTAACAATTACCCAGCAATATTTAGGGTTACATAAAGTTTTCGTTACTTGATTAATATAATTAGTAATACTTGAGATAAAAGCATTTGTACGGAATAACAAAGGAACATAACTATTTCTCAGCAAACTTTATATCTAAAAAATTAGTTATAGTTGCAAAACTTTTGTAACATTACTCAAATAAAGATTAAAAACACGAACAGTGTGTAATAATGTAATTTCTATCACAGAACCTTCAAAATTGCATCCAACATTTTCTTTGACTTGGACGAGAGATGGGCGCGAGTGTCAATTCATTTATTTAGAACTAAATTAACATAATTCTCGTTGTTTTACCAGTTCACATGATTTAAGGATTTTAAATAAAGGATACAAATCTTCGCGAGGATAATACGATATATTTGCTACATATAATAATTATATTGTTATAGTTTACACACAATACATTTTTGTACGCGTACGCATCTTTACCCGAATTTGACGCGCAATATCTCCGATGTCCGAGGTCTGTAGGTTCGCAGTGTGTACAATTGCTAGTCAATTATTAGCGCTGTGGCCACATCTACATAGTATTTATGCGTTCATTAAATAAAATTTAAAACTACTTAAATATGATATTTTTATGTTGTTAATTAGTCAATATGTATGATATGTGCATATGAGTAGATTTCTTTGCTATATAGATAATGTTTATCGCAAATAATTTCGATGGAACTTAATTTTTTCAAATTGGCAGCGGGCTTTAGTACCGTAAGAAAAGCACAAAAATTTGAAAAAAAGTAAAAAATTCGATTTTTTAATTTCTTTTACTTTTATGCCTCTAGTTTTTTTTTGAGTAAAGATAGGTATTGCAAAATTAGTCGAAAAAGAAAAAAATAAATAAAAAAATCATATTTTTTGTTTTTTTTTAATTGTTTATTAACGATTTTTTTGCATAAAATTTTTCTTTTACATTTTTTAAATAAGTCATTTCGATGGGAAATTCAATTCTCTACAAAATTTTCGTGCTATAGGTATTTAAAAAAACTGCAAATGGGCATTTTCCCCCCTATCTTCAGTTTCAACCCTCTAATTTAATAGCACCCCGCGTATTTTTAATTACCCTTCGAACAAGTCATGTGATAAAAATTCTTGAACGTCTTATTTCCTTCCTTTTTTGCAAAAATGAGAATTAAAACGTATAAGGATAAACACGACGAAAATCAAAAAAATTGGCCAAGTTTGAGTAGCCATATATCAGTCAATTTTCATCCAAAAATACTTTACAACCTCTCTTTTTGAAGGAAATCTTATCTACTTTTTTATGAAGCCTGTACCTATACTTACTCAAAAAAACTAAAGGCAAGTAAAAAAAATTTAAAAAATCGAATTTTTTGCTTTTTTCAAATAGTTTATTAACGATTTTTTGCATAACATTTTTCTTTTAAATTTTTTTAATAAGCTATTTCGATGAGAAATTTAATTCTCTAAATAATTTTTCCTATGAACTATAGCGAAATTTTGCTTCGTTTTCGAGCTAAAATTAATTTCCACCCTCTAATTCTCCGAGGTTTTTTCATCTAAAATAACCCTTTGAACGACAAAATTGCTTGAACGTCATAGTTCATTTTAACCCTATTTTATTGGATATAATCAATAGCCTATAAGGTCATCGACGTTTTCAGAGCCACCCCACTCTCCTGATTTGGTAACAATAGATTCTTCAGAGATTATATGAGAAATAAGGTTTATTTTACAATTAATCTCTTGAAAATACGTAAGACGGAACTAAAATACCTCTTAAGCAGATCTAATGTGTCAAATCTGGAGAACGAGGTGGCAACTTCCCATTTTTCGGAAAATTGAATAATACCTGAAATAAAAGCATTTCTCAAAGCTAACTAAGAGTGAGAGTACATCACATCATCGAAAATATGTCTAAAGAATATACGCAACTCTTTTTTTATGCAATTTCTTCCAGGTATTCATAAATTTTTATGTACAGTTTCCATCACCCATTCTAATAATACAACACGACATAAGTCACTTATGAATATTGAAATGAGTCGATTTATATGTTGGTTGCAAAATGTCACAAGTTTTCAAGGTCCCCAGCTAAGGTAACCTTAAAAAAATTTAAGGACCATCCTGAAATAAGAAGATTCAAGCTCTTGGATCTTACTCTAGCAGCAATCATGTAACTGATGGACCAAATTTAAGCCTCATTTACAGCCGCTTCGCTTGCAATATTATTTTTAAGGTATTACAAGTTTATATCGTAACATCTACATAAATTTTGCGTCAGCTACTTAGCGCTCGAGGTCGTCGCTAGTAAATCGGACAGCCTTCAACTTTAAATTAATCTAACCCGATACCCCGTATCGAAATTGATTATCAAACTGCCCACCGATCGTCGTTTGTTTATCGCTTGCTTTTAATATAATTAAGCCAACGGAGAACGTTTATCGCGCTCGGCGGGAACTTTTTACTCTCGTGAAAGGATATAAAGCGACCAGTATAACCAGAAAGGTAACTGTACAGGCGATGGTATAAAAATACCCATCCGTAACAGGTCTGTGAAGTTTCCTTATTTGTTGGGTCACGGCGGACCAGTTGCGCGCATTGAGAATTTGTGTCATTTTGTTAATATAGTTCTTATTTTAATAACGCATTCGAGTTTTTGATATTTCTTACAAAAGAAAGTTGCAGTTAGTCTATTAAAGAGATATCGATGAAGTAGTTGCAACAAATAATGTAATAAAAAAAAATGAACGTGTGTGGCACCCCTTATATGAAATTGTAGTGGATGGTCAGCTTTATTTTGGCCAGAATTATAATAAATTTTAAAATTGTGGAGAGCTGAAAATTAACTATGGGCATAAGTGCCGTTAAGGGGGTATTCGAGGGCAGGGGAGAGGGGGGGATGTGCCCAATTTGTAATATAGAAAATAATAGGAGTAATAAATACACAGCGCCGGAAAAAAAGTTCCATAACCTCACTGAAATCGAATCTAACATCATATTTTGTCGTATTTCTCGAATCAGTTCGTGTTTTGACCCTAAAAGCCAAAGCACTCCTCTAGAGTGGTTTTCAAGGTTTCTATGTGACTTGAGTAATCAATGACTGGAAAAACATTCGAATTAGCGATCTCATTTCAATGTTTTTCAATCACAAACCACTCAAGTCGGTTTAAAATCTGAAAACCGCTTTAGAGGAGTTTCTTGAGGTTAGGTCATAACATTAATACTTTTTAATTATCGATAAAAAAATGCTCGGTTTCCTCACTTATATGTCTTTGTTGTGTACATAATTAAGCTTCTACGAATACATCAATTTTTTATCACGTCGTGTCAAACTCTAGTACGTCCCTGGAATGTACGATTTACTCACGGACCTCAGAAAAAACATAATTTTATGCTTATAACTTCTATTTAGTCTTAAAAAAAAGAACGGGATAAAAAAATTTTGCCAAATCAACAAACTTTTCTAGAAAATAATGTATCGATTACAAAGATTACATTAATTTGCATTTAATCTCACAACAGTTAAAATCGGATGCAAAAGGAAATCACATTAAGCGTAACTTGAAGTTATTTACGCAAAAAAATAAAACAGTAAGAACAGTTAATTGACTGTAATTGTTTACTTCATTTGAAACACATGTAACAATCAGGAATTGAACTAGATTTCAGTGCAAAAGGAAAATGAAGCTTGAAAAAAAAACAATAAAAATGTTTTTCCTGTTAGCTACCTTAAGATTCTACATTTATTTATTTTAGATATTCTGCAAAGAATGGCATGCAATTCAAAATTCTAGCTACGCCCATGATAACTTTGCTTTTGCAAAAATGGCGCGTTCTTCACTTGTTATTTTTTTAAATAAAATTTGAGTAGTTTTAACGGCATATTTTGTTTGTAAAAGACTCTTGATGATATCGATTTTCGTCACAATTTGAATAGAGGCGTCATAAAATATCTCTTATCTACCTAGGTATATTTACACTTCATTAGTTTATTTATCTTTACGAATAAGATTTTTATAACAAGAAACGACTGGTGCCTGTAACAAATTGTCCCGGTGATCCTTCTGCATTTCATTTCCAAAAGGTTGTGGACATTTAGAAAAAACTTTTTGGTTAAGTATTCTATGTACTGCTGCTGTAGATGCACCAGATTGATTGGCAACTCGTCCAGTACTTGAACCGGCCAATAACAACTAGTAACTGCTGAACGCGAACTTGTGAGGCGAGGAATTACACTGCCAGTATCTAAAACACGAAGGGACGCCACAAGTGAGCTAGCTTGTGGTAAACGGATGTTTATCGTAGCATATAAACACTTACTTCCTAAAGACCTGCATTTTGCTTACCGATAAATTAATTTTAACAATGTTTTGAATTGAAAAAAAATATATTGTAATTTTTTTGCTCTTTAGGGATACATTTGGCTTAATTTACCGCATGTAGGGGCTCTGCAAACGACTTCGCAGGTTCAAAAGTTGGGTGAAATCCGAAATACACGACTTGCAATAAGATAAAACATAATATAAACAAAATATTGCGGGGAAAAATTCTAACTGGTATCAACAACTATACGTCTACACTACAAATAAGCCAAAAAAAAAAACAAAAATAGTGCCGCCACCGTCCTGGTATTCCGCATAAGCTATTTTGACAAGCCTAAGCTAGTGCAGCTGGATATCGCGCACAGACCAACGAAAAAAGACGTTAAAATAAACCTGCCACCAATTTTATGGACGGGCATAAAATAAAACAGTCAATTTATTTATTATTTCCGAATTAAACGATAATTTGCGTCAGTTGGATAATTTATGGTTATGAAAATAGCATCCTCCATGTTATTATGACAGAAAAAAAAAAGTTATAGTATAGTAATTACATAGAATTATTGTCTGGTCTAACTTGTATTTATACGAAATTCCAGAGGCAATAACAGTAATTCGTTTTGCCAGTACAAACATAATGGGTACGTATTGTATTATAATTGTTTACGTTAATTTAAAAAAAGGGAACGATAGACATTTATGTGGAAAAAATATTATAAAAACATTTGCGTGCGAAGCAATTAACATAATTTTTTGTTTTTAAACTTAAATGGTAATAGGTTTCTTAATTCATTTCCAGGAAAATACTAAATTACTGCTTCGTTTTTTCGATATTGATACTGGATAAAACAAAGCTCGGTACAAATTTAGGGGCGAGTCACCCCTAAATTTGTACCGCGATAATAATACTTTAGTTGGCAGCGGTTGCTCCTAACCTTAAAATCAAGGACCCACTTTTGTTTGCTTTGGTTATTCAACGCGTTTTCGAGTATCGAAAGTAAATACTTAAACAATAAAATACCGACAATGACTTGTATTTTCAAAGCCACCTTGTCACATTCTAGAATCAGTACTTACATCGCAGATACGATCTAAAAAAAAACTAGTCATCCTAAAAATGAGAAACCTTTTTTACGAAACTTATCCAAATCCCTGAAGAACCCCGTACACGTAATATTACCTGTATTTATCTGATCGGAGATGCTGACTCACCAGTTTTCAAGCGAACAACGAAGTCAAGGCACTTGCCTTATCTAACAAAAAATCGATTTTACGATAAAATATTCGAGTTGGCCGCATCCGTCAACAATACGTCACTGGCTACCGTCTGACGCTGTATCAGGTGACAAGAACCTGGGTTCCTTTACACGTATCGTTTTCTATTTACACACACAATTTGCCGTTCATTAAAAAGCGAGTCTATTAGAAGGAAAACAACGACATTAGCTCTCTAATAATACGTTTATGTCAGCAGGAACGAATGTAGTAACACTGCGTTTTGTGCAATCGATAGTTTCAATTCAATGCGGATGCTTGACGATTTAAAGTAGTAATAGACCGCCCCTTTTACCCGAGAGCTATCAGATCTCTGACGATCGTAATATACATATACGATAAAGATCGAAATTTACGTTAAAAAACAAACTATTTTAAGTTCTGCTGATAGCTATCTCTGTTGTTACGCGAATATGCAATTAAATTATATCACATAGTTGATACGGTACTAAATATACACTTATCTGAAGGACTTAATCTTCTAATCGCTTAATCGCGAATAATCACGTTGGCCATGAGTCGATAGACCTCTATATCTCGTTGTAAAAATATGTTACACGATGATTACACTCAACTAGCAATTTTTTCAAGTTGATGGATATTGGTTGATCAAATATATGATTTAAAGAAAATGTATGCGTAAAATCATACATGAACTCGTAGTCGTAGATTAAATTAAAAAAACATGTCAAAAGATGTTTAAGATACTTATATGAGGAATATCTGGTGTATAAAAACTGATCGTGTATAGAAACCCTTAATGAACTGTCAAATATGCTGTTACGAATTACGTATTTGAAGTCATCTATTTTGTTCTACAGAAAAATCGCAAATATTATGTAGAATAAGAATC
Organism: Anoplophora glabripennis; assembly: GCF_000390285.2. NCBI lineage: Eukaryota > Metazoa > Arthropoda > Insecta > Coleoptera > Cerambycidae > Anoplophora > Anoplophora glabripennis. The sequence goes on from NW_019417028.1 coordinate 4,352,691, forward strand.
AGAGTATGCCTATTTCAAAAAACCATTGGTAAATTCAAGGGAACAACAAACGTACAAAAAGAACGAAAAATGACCCGTTTTTCGACATAATTTTCCCTGTAACAATGAAAGTAAGCTCTAAATAAAAAAAGTCATTCTTAATTTTTTGTTTAATTGACGATTTTCTGTAAAGTTACAACAACTGCGAATCAAAATGAATTTTGCATGAAGAATGGGCGATAAATATCAGAAAACCATATGTATATTTAAAGCAATTTTTAAAATAAGTAAATATTTATAATAGACTAGAGCGGACCTGTCGAAATTGATGAAAAAAAAGGCAAAATAATCAAGTATTTTGGATAATTTTTTTAAAACATTTCAATTGTTCCGAGGACATTCTAATTTTGGTGAAAAAAACTTTAGAGTATAATAAAACAACACACTAAATTTCATTAAAATCGGTTGGATAGTTTTTGCAAAATAATTTTTAACTTACAGTATATTGTATAAAATTCAAATCTAAAACTTTTTTCCTCTTCAATATCCTTCCAAAATGCATAAGTTCCAAGATATAAGTAATAAACACAGATAAAATAGGTATTTTTTAAAATATTTTAAACATTTTTGCAATTTTGAAAATGTTCCGGATCTCGCCCCACACATTTTTTTATAGATACTTGTCATAATAAACAATGATCAATACTAAAAATACCCATTTTTACACTGTCATAATTTTTTTAAAATTTTTCAATATTTTACTCTATTAACAATTATTTATGGCCCAGGGAATTTTCTATGTAATCGACAAAATCTTGCAAGAAAATGAACCATAAATGTAAGCCGACCCTGTGCATCTTGTGCACGTGCGTTGTTGTGTGCCTCACGTTGCACAGAGATCTCGGTTTTTAGTGAACGTGTGGTGTGGTGGTTTTGGTGACAGACACATGCATGGAAACAACTTTGAACAATTTTTGTCGAACATATCGTCTATTGGTAAGTAATTCGTTTATTCATTTAATTTTTGTGTCACTTTTAAACGAGATTTGAATAAACGTCGGCATTTTCGAACACAAAATGTAAACCGCCAAAACCGCCGCCCTGTATAGTGAACTAAGAACAAATTCTGCGCTAAAAATGGCACGTGCTGTTTGCAGAATACGATCGCTTTTCAGGAAAGTCTGTTACATTCCTGGTCAGTTACTCTAGAGCGTGTAAGTGTATTGAACAAGGCGAACAAAAAGACCTCACGAGTAAACAACCAGGCCAAACACCGAGGAGAATACAGAACAGCACACACATTTATAAATTGACATGGTTACTTGGAATTCCTTGTGTGTACCGTCGTATTATCTTTCCGATTTAGCCGGTGTTTACTTGGGCAAATATACGCTAAAAGCCACATCATCCTCTTCAAGGTATCGCAGATTCAACAGAATGGCGTGCATTCCCGAAAATTTTATCAGGCGTCGATTGTGATAAAAATGACATGGCTGATTAAATTCCGACAATGAGTTTTCTTCACAAATAAAAAAACAATAGGTTCCAGTCCCAGGTTACTTTGTTATTTTAATTAGAAAAGTGTTGATTGGACAAATATTTGACGACAGTTATCTTTTGTAGTTTTTGAACACGAGTATTTCCAGACCCGTTATCTTTTTTTTAAGCAATATTGGCGATGCAACAACCAAATTGCACAGCATACCTTCAGCATGCTCTATCATCTCCCAAAAAATTAATTACCTGTTCGTCTATTACATTGAATTTTCGACATGTCATTATCATTCTCGCAATTCATTTTTGGTGTATCGTTAACGAACAGCTTTCTCTTTTTTATGAGGAGATCGGTTGGCTTGCAATTTTGTTGCGCAGGTACCGTTTTCTTTCATTAATTACGTGTTATACAGGGTGATACTCGAAAAACGTATATTCTATTATTAGCTTTTGTATGTTTACTTTAACCATAACTTTTACAATTTTTTTGCATCATTTAGAATAATTTTTTGCTAATTACGAAAAATGAGATACAGTTTAAACGTTGATTTTTACAATCTTTCTTTTTCTAATTTATCATCATTGAAATTTCAGTTTTGAGCATATACAGAGAGTGAGAAACAAGGCTTTTTCATTCGAAATTTAACTGAGATACACAATTCAAAAGCGCGACAAATAATTGGAAACAGTTTAAAAATTAAGACAAAAAAAACAAAAACCTGACAAATTCCGTTTATCAGCAATGATTCTCAGCTAGATTATTATAAGAGATCGAAAGTTTGACAAAATTCTACCCTAATTTCAAATATTTAGTAGATATATCTTTTATAGATTTTGAGATAGTCGAGAAAATAGAAACTGGGCATTTTCCTTCTTTTTCACAACGCAATAAATATTTATTTGATCAATTTTAAGTCTATTACATACTAATCATCATTCATGGGAGAAAATTTCTCATTCAGAATATCTCGAAATCCCTTCTATCACCTGAAACAGTTGAGAAAAATGTTCAATTCCGTTACTTCCGATCCGACATTTTCAAGCAGAAATCGTGTGCACCTCAGGGGTCTATTTTGGGCCCGCTTTTATTCGTAACGTTCATTAATGACATAACATAACGAATATTGATGGAACGCATTGTTTGTAATACGCTGTCGACTTAAAACTGTTTACCGAAATTAAATTTGACTACGACCGTTCCAAAGGAAGCTCTGAACGCGTCCACCACAAACCCTCTTACCACCGGAAGGACCTGGGTGAAAAATACACCACCCCCGTCGAAAAAAACCCTCAAACCAAGACCACATGCATTACTACACCTCTCTTGCCTTACTATCGAAGTCACTCGCCTCATAGGACCACGTGCAGGATATCCCGGCGAACCTCCTCACGCATCTGCCCAGCTCCACGTCCTCGTGGGTGGTGTACAGGTGCTCCAGACAGTCTTCCACGTGGGGCGCTATCCTCTTCAGCGTCTCCCTGCTGAAGATCACGCCCGGCCCGCCCATGCAGAAGTTCTCGTCGGTCTCCAGGGACAGCAGGCCGAACTCCTCGCTGTTCCCCCGCCCCGTTTGCCCTATGAACCATGGTTTTTTGCTGTCGACGGAGCGGAGAAGGTCCTCCAGTCTGTCGGGCCGGATGTAGACGTCGTCGTCGGCTCTCAGGAACCTAAGGGGTCGAATTTCTCGTGTTTAGGGGGTCTTGTGGTGCTCCTTGACGGGTACAAGCCGCTCAACATCTGGTTGCAATGAACGCGTTTGAGTAAACAGTGACGGTTTGTTAGAAAGTGATCGAAATGTCGTTAAAAACACATTAGATGTTCTAAAATAGTGGAAAACCAACCAACCAACTTTTTGAATAAATTGAAGAATTTCGTGAATTTATTAACAAATCAACAGCTTTAAGAAGTTTCTCTGGAAAGCACATTCGATTTCAGAAAAATTACTTTAACAGAGCAGTAAAATATGACTCTAAGAGCAAACAGTATCGGCGCCACCAGATGTTAAGTCCCTTGTACGTCGGGAATCAATACTAACCATTCGTACTGGTCGACGTAGTGGTCGTGCATGTGCTTCAGCATCATGAAGGACTTCTTCTGCGGCGGATACCCGTCGTCGACGCCGTCCAGCGGCACCAGGGGCACGTGCTCGCTATACGAGAACTCCGAACTGTAGAACATCACCTTGCCCGGCACCTCCCTGCCCCACGTGTCGTAAACAGCCTTGGCGCGCGAGTCCAGGTACTTAGCCGCCGTCATCACGCCGACGAAGAGGAGGTTCTTGTTGGAGGCCCGGGCGTCCTCCTCGCGGATCAGCTGGACGGGAGTGATGTGTTTTCTTTCGCGAGAGTAGCACATGTCGAAGGTGGCCAGCTTGGTGGAGGTGAACAGGTGCGACGTGAAGATCCCTATGAGAATGCCTAGGATGAGCTTCAGCAGGCGTTTTCTCCTTGCCATTATCGTCAGTTGGCAGTCCTGGAGGCCGTCGCTGCGCGATCCATCACTTCATCGCGTTCGGAACCTGCGCAAAACCGACACCGGACTTGCTAGAAAAACGTTTATAGGATCGCGTCTATGAGCAAGGTAACTATAATATGTCGCGCCCTCTTCCACACAAATCTTAAAGAGGAAGCGTACTGTGAAGGGCGTAGGGCCAGGAAAGTGTCATTTTTTTTTTATTGAATCGCCTCGTTCTATACATTAAAATTGTTATTAAAATTAACTTCTATTAATAACTTTTACTTTTTAAGATTAAATTGAAAATTTGTACGGACTTTTATCCTATCCTTGTAAATTTTTTTGTGTAATTGTGACCAAAAAAAAACAGGAATGGAGCAAAAAAGGCAATTGTACTTTTTCATTAAATCAAATGTATTGTGTTTTGAACCTAGTGTTTCTTTTTATACTCTTTTCGCTCTTGATTTATTTTGGTGTACGAAATGTTGTATCCTCCTTAAATGTGAAGCTAACTTTTTAAATTTTTCTGAAGCGTTGAACTAACTTTTCCAAAACCACCTTTGGCCAGCGATTCGAATGTTTCTGCTTAACTTTTATTGGCCAAATCAGTTTTGCAATTAAGGTTTTTTAACACCATCTTTTTATTCACTTTTCCTTGGCATCAAACATGTTGTTTCAGTTGACAATAATGAAAACGACGCATTCTGAAGGTAGGTAATAAACGTTTTAAACTTTTAATTCTTACTATTGATTTCCTCTGTTTTATTTTCTGAATAGTTATTTGATATAATTTCTTAAAGTAGGTTAAGTTTTATAGGCCAGGAATTACAGAGTTGGACGCGACTTTTTGTTTCGGCAAGTTGAATTTATCACTATTGATGTTAAATATTATGTATAATATCATATTAGTTTTCACAGTCATAAAAATAGGGGGAAGATTGTTTACAGGCTGGTGAATTGCATAATTTTTACGTAAATTCACGTTTTTCGCTTATAATTTTTTTCCGTTCATTTCCACGAGAAAACAGTAAATTACTTTTTTTTCGTCTTCAAAATACCTACAAAACTAGCCCTCGAGCGTCAAAAAATATTGATTAGATCAAAAGTTATAAACAGAAGAAGTTTCAATATCTCGAAAATCGAACGGCAAATCAAAATTTTATGATAGCGGTGGTTTAAAATAGAAAAGTAATTTTGATTTCTATTTGCAATTTACAAACGAGGTGCCATAAATTGCACTGCACCTCGATCATAAATCATCTTTTATGTGACGATTGACACTTGCAACTTAGGACATTGCCAGTCGCTCGACGGCTTGTTGGCTTTTTTTCTCTAAATATTGTTCTTGAGAGATATGACTGCTAGTCACCTATCACTATAATCTCGACCCGTTTCGGATCCCTGATAAAAATCAAGGTTAGTACGGCTTAATACGGACATATTTTTATGTTGCTTGAAAAAAAAATGCCAAATAAAAACGTCTATAAGTATAATATTAACAACGCTTTGTTGTAATGCTTCTATTCTCGATTGTACCAAATTTCCGTAGAATCAATGTTAATGTCCTCAGATATATTTAGAAATAGGTGAATTTTTGTTTAAATTTTCACGTCCTGTATCTCCAAAACTATCGAGTTGCTGACTCACGTTTATATGTATAACCTTTTTGGTTTGAAATCAATGTATTTTCTTCACGCGCAAATTACATATTAGAAATATTTCATCGCGTCAAAATCAATTCGATGTTACCAGCCCTACATTTTAGTTAATCCACAGTTCACACCCTTCCACTTGCCTCTGTGTTCAAAACAATGCAGATAATAATTGAAAAATTTTCGCTTCTGTGCGACTTACATCAAACTACTAGGCACTAGTTGTACTAGGCACGCTTGAAAACTAAGACTAGCGGTAAGAATTCTCGGTTCATTTGAACTACTTCGAGTGTGAAGCGTTTTTTTGAAGCTAATGCAATTATTCCGACCGCGTTGAAAAAAAAAAAACAGTCCTCTGCCAAACCACCGACTGAACCGCAGCAGATATCCTCCGTGTTTGTTTTCTAGCAAGTCCGGTGCCAATCCCTCACACAGAACACTACGAAACCGAGCCCCGCGTATCTCGCCGAGGTTTATCTCTGAACCGGGGTCAAGAGATCGACTGAATGAAGCAGTCTCGCGGATTCACACGCGGAGGACGTTATCACTTTCTCCACGCACCTAGATAACGACGTGACGTCCTACGGCGCCTGTAATAGTGCACCAGGTGCCGAGATGAATGGGCGTCCCGCGAACTGTGTCTCTCGGTCGACGTTTCGGCACTTATATGTCATCCTTGACCTCTCGCGTCGGCTTTCGGAACGTGGTGCACGGTCCGCAACGCGTTGGAGCCCGTTCTCGGTCGGTGGCCCCGTCGAACTAGCTGGCGCAGGCGATGCAACGAACCGACTAAGCCGGGGCGGGTAGACGAGGTCGTGGCGGTTTCGGCTTGAGGTAGTTGGGCGGGCGTCTGGCGTTTTGGGTGTCTGCCGGAGCGGATAATGGGGATGTGTCTGGGTCCGCGGGCCGGCAGACGGACGTCTGGGGGCTCGACGTCGCGGCAAATTCGGCTTGGCTATACAGGGTGAACCAATGTTCCGCGTATACGAGCTACCACAGGGCAGATTTAATGATAACTTACCTTTGCACAATGCTTTTCAAAATTATTTGAAAAAAAACATTTTCTTTGTCAATTTTGATGACCCAAAGCAGTACACGGAATGTTGGGACACTCTGTATATCAAATTTGAATCGTGTTGTGTACAGGATGGTTCACCTTAAGCCAACTCATGGCAGAATATCAAATCTAACAAAATTCACCTCGGGTCTATTCCACAAACTCGAGTTGAATTGAATTTTGTTACGAAACTGTCGAAAAAAATTATAAAAATCACTACGTCACTGAATTTTTCGAACTTTCCATGAATTTCAAATATTTCGAGAAAAAACTACACTATTACAAAGCACTATTTAACGTCTCGCCTCTATGAAGGTTAAATTTCCATGGCTTTGTCCAATAAATTAACAACTAATAATTTAAAAACATAAATTTACAGTTTAGAGGCTATTTTAATTTCTTGTATGTATGTATTTGCATTATAAAAGCATTGATTTTATCTTACAGGTTCAGTATTAACGATTAGATGCTCTGAAAGTACTTTGTCCTTTTCTAATTGTAACAGATAAAAAGACAAAGAAATATATTTAGAGCATCATAATGAACTTGCCTTTGGTACAGTTGATGCGAATAATAAAGGATAGTAGCATCCAGTTCAGTAATTTGTGGTAGCATCAACTCAGGCAGAATGAAAATCGCCGCAAATAACAATTAGACAACCAGCCTTACAAAATAGGACCAATGAATACAAGCCTAACTTATATAAACAGAGACAAAAACAGTTTAGAACTGTCTCGCTTTCTTTCTAATTGTCAAGCTGTTGCATCTCAATGATGTTCTCCACACCACACTCCGCAGAGTAGCTTTCAGTGGTGCAAACCAGGTTAGGAGTTAGGTTATGTTCTAACAAATGTTACTACAGCTTTAATCTGTTGTAATGTCCTTCTTAACCGCAGGTACACATTCCGAAATGTCTTATAAACCCCGTGCGATTTCTCTGTTTTGTTTAAGGTATACTTACTTGTAAAAACTTAGTTCCTCCTAAATATAACCTCAACAAACTAGCCTTGGAGTCATGCAAAGTCTTACAAGTTCGATTTTACGCAGCAAGGAAGGGCACAAGGGAGAGAAAGAAGAAAGCCAAAGTGAAGGTGGAAATAGAGAAAGTTGGATTCATCCCTCACAACCAAAGAGACAAAGACAAGTAAGTGTAACGTTTTATAGAAACATGACGATCATATTTCGTGTCTTTCAGGCTGCTTGCTAATCGAGAACAGAGGAAATTCGATGATTCCTGGAAAAAGGACCCAGTCGATAATGTTTACGTGGCTAAATATTTTAAGTGGGTCGTGTATCCGTTTGTTGAAGCGGTGGAATGTCACAGGGAAACTCACCACCCCGAAATGTACAATAAACCGAACGCCAACCTCTACGCCACTGTAGAACTAAATATGCAAGGAGAGAAAAAAGTAAGTGTAAACGTTTCGCTGTTACGTTTCTTAACTTGTAAATTCTAGACTCGTTTTGTGGACAATTTCACGAGAATCGTGAGCATACCCCACAAATTTGATCACGGCGAACAGCGAATGATCATCGCGTTCGCCAAGAGCCCCGAAGCACAGCAAGAGGCGGCCGAAGCGGGAGCAGAGCTTTCCGGCGGGGTAGATTTGATTAAGCAGATCCAAAACGGGGAGGTTTCTTTGCAGAATTTCCAGTATATAGTGGCGCATCCTGAAATTTTGCCTGAACTAGTTGTGTTAAGGGGTTTGATGAAGCGGCGGTTTCCGAGCCCCAGACTGGGGACCCTAGACGTAAACTTGGGAGAAACCGTGAATAAATTCGTTAACGGGGTCGTTTACAGCGCCATTAAAGACGAATACGAGAAGGATTTCGGTATTGTTGAAACCATAATTGGGACGGTGAGTAGGAATTGTTTTTTGCGTGTGTTATTGATTGGCCGATACAGGTTTTATATGCAATACAGCAATATAATTTGGAAAAACTGGAAACGGGAAAAGCTTTTCGATTTTTTTTTTAATTAAAAATGATTTTGTGACTTTCAGAAATTAATTATTGTAACGTCATGTAAAAAATGCAAAAAATATCAGCGAAAACATTTGTATTGGTCGATTCCTAGCGCAAACTAATTATTGGAGATATTTTAGTTAAATATGGACGCAAAGCATTTGGAGGAAAATTTTGGGGCCCTCGTTAGGGACATCTATATGATGAAACCGAAAAGGGAGGGACATTTCATATCGAGGTAGAAACGTACGTTTTTTATTCTTTTCGGTAACCGTATTTGCATTTTTAGATGTCTCTTGTGGAGCCCGCCGTCACCGGAAAAGTTAAAAGTAGATTACAGTTTGTATCTCGATACTGGAGACGCTAAGGAAGAAGCGGCAGACGAGGAAGCGGAAGAGGAAACTGGAGAAAGAGTTACTTTATAAGATCAATATTTTGAGAATGTAGTTTAATGTTTATAGAATATTCTGTTATTTAATAAAGATTACAAAGAAAAATTACAAAATTACCCATTGTTATTTATTTCCGCTATACATGGTGGCGTAACTTTTATTTTTTAGAAAAGCGTCTCGAAAATATAGTTTCCACACCACTGCTTTTTTGTACTGACGTGAAATCACAGTAAATGATGTAGGTCCCCGTTAAAACTCCTCGTATCAAATTACAAAAAACGTATCTCGGAGATATGCCCGAAAATCGTTTTCATTTTTTTAACTTCAACACCCTGTATCCCGAAAGCAAAGCGTTAAGAGCAACATTGCCTATTATCCCCATTAATTTTCATTTTAGAATCTAGTGGTAAAGTTTGACTCATTCTTTAACGGACACCCTGTATACAAGGTTATTTTAAATGGAACACCCTATATATAATTGCACTATCGACAAGATAAATTAAAAATAATACAAAAATGTTACGACTTACCTGTACCTAGATCTAACCGTTTTCGAGATAATCGGCATTTTATAAAAACTTTGACAGAAGCAAGCGTTTCGAAAATTTCTTATATCTTTCTTCGTTCTGGAAGCTTTCACTTGCTTTTCGGAACACACAAATATTGCACTACACTATCAAAATCACCTGAAGGTTACACTGTGTCCTATTTTTTACGTTACATGTTGAAAACTTGAAAACTGAAAACTTTTTAGATTCAAATAGAACACCCTGTTTATTTTTTGCACCATATTATTACATATTTCAATTCGTCTTATGAATAGTCCGGTTTTTTATTATTTGCACGAATAACTTTGCAACTACAAATACTAAAAGCTAAATCGAGCAAAACTTTTAATTATTACATATATGTCATTCTATTTTCACATACCTAGGTATAACTTATCAACTTATTTTCCAAGTTTCTCTATATTTAGAAACTATTATTTTGATTAAAAATGTTACGAATTGATTGCTCGAATGAACAAAATTAAATTGTTGATTTAGGGATCATTTCGTACGTATCTTAATCTATTTGAGTGAAATTAAAAACATAAAAATGTCGTTTTAAACATTGGAGAATCGTATGTGGCGCCATCTACTCCATAGAAGTCAAAGTACTCTGGAAGAAACATATGACAGTTATCTATTATATCTAGTGTTGCCCTTTCTGGTGAATAGATGGCGCTCAATGATAAATTCGAACTAAGAAAACTTCATTGACTAATCGAGATAAAGCATCAAAATATTGTTAGAAATATATTGAAAACGTCTAAATCATGATCCTTTCGTTTTTGTACCCACTTTGATGTATTTTATTGTATCCTAAAGTCGTTTTGAACTACTTTTAAACTTTCTGAAGTTGTTTCGGTATAAATTGTGATGTACGTATTCTACAGCTGTTTTTTATTCCAAAGCTGATTTGACGAATTTTCTAATTTGTGATACCTCGAATTTGTTTTTTTTTTTCAATATGAAACTGTTTTGATGTATTTCGAAGGATTTTGTAGATAGTTTTCGAAATATTTCAACGTATTTAAATGTTTTCTTAGATATTGCTAGACATTTTGCGGTATTTAAAAGTTTCTAACGAAAATGTCGAAGTTTTTAACGTCTTTCGAAAGTATTTCTAGGAATTCTCAATGTATTTCAAATACTTCAACATATTTATGTTTTTCCAGGTATTTTTTTACACACATTTCAAATTTCGTTATACATTTAAAATGTCTGTGGCGCCACCTATAAACATAGAAACAATTTATTTGTATCTAAAATGAGTGGATAGTGGTGGTTTCTGCTAAACAAAATATTATATCCAAACACCAAACAACTGAATATTACTGTAATATAATTTTTATTTTATATTTATTCCTTATACATTTTTCATACACTGTATTCAGTATTTTTTTACACTTTTATTTTCACAATAATCTTTTAATCTATGGAAAGTCTGATACAATGTTTCAGTTATACGAAAAAAATAAACAATACGCCCTAAACGCGAAATAATAAAATAAACAAACTCTGTCAAAGAAAATATAAATTGCATTTAAATTCATAATACGCCTAGATTACAACTCAGATCGGCTATACATCCTTTTTATAAATAATATAATGTACAACATATACAAATAACCAGTTGAATGACTAGCATGGTTTCACTGCGTAAAAATGTAAAAAATAAATAACAAAACATAGGTAGGTACTAATGAACATTTCCTTCAAAGCATCAAAATATGCCTCAACTAAAAATATATCAAAAATAATACATATAACTTCTCTCATATATATAATATTTTTACATTTAAATGTTCCGTTGGAATGACAGCTTTCTGTTCACGTAATGGAATCATATGAAGCACTTATTTCTAAAATTATCATAATTATTGAGAGGTTTTTAGAAACAGTAATATCACAACATATTTGCTGTCTTATATTTCACATGATAGGAAAGTTCCTAGATGGACGATCTAGGAACTTTATTCGTGGTCAATTAAAAGCGCCATCTATGATTTGCGACGTAAAATGTAACTTACTATGGTTTGTTCCTGCACCAATTTTTAAATTCAAAACTTAGCTTGTATGGCATAGTAGCGTGATTTTTATGAATACACATTTAAATTAATTTCAAAGGCACCATTTTACGTTTGTATTGTGAGTGTTATAGTAATATTTATTAATATTTTAACCTCTGGTCTATTTAAAATACAGAAATATGAAAAAAATTACATTTTGGTTAGACTAGTTTGTTATAAGAATTAAACAAACTGCACATATTTTATTTAATGTTAGTTCTTTGGTTCCGATGTTATTGAAAACTAGTAAAATAAAAATAAGTGTTAAAATCGTTGAATATAATTAAGATTGGTAACTCATGATATTGGAGAAGACCACTACTCTGCGGACTATATGCTCCATCCAGAATTGATTACACCTCCAAGACATAAACTGGTTTTGGATTTATAAGTTCTTACTAGTATGTCATAATTGTGTCTAACGACGAACGATTTAGCTATTTGGGTGTCTATTTACCGAGAATTTTTGATTATAAGTGAGATATAACCTACAAATATTAAGCTGTGATATTTAATATGACAGTTATGTCTAACCAACACTAAAATTGCAAAAGGCGAACAAGTTTTAGATTATGCTTTCTTCATAATTCTGTATTTCAACTCATCCGTTCATCATATCCTTACCGAGCTACCAATCAGGCCATCTAAGCCCAACACTACCCAGCTGGTCATCCCAACGAGACGTCTAACCAATTAGTTCCCTAAATTCGAAGACATTGACAACAAAAACACAATGCAGGAAGATATGTTTCTGTATAATATCAGTGAAATATTAAATTATGTGCAATTTATTAAAAGTATTTATAACTATGTACAACCGGCCCGTCGGCCAGCAGATAACACGTTCATCATAGAACCATCACCACCCTGGAGTTGTGGTGACTGTGGTGGCTGGAGTGGTGCTGGTGCGGACTGTCCGGGTCACTGTTCTGCACCACGTTCTCCGGCTTGCTTTCCTCACCGTTCCACTTGCACATGTCCGGGTTGCTGATCTCCGCGAGGCTCTTCAGAGCGTCGCAACCTTCGTTCTGGGGTACCGAGGCCAGCGAGTACTCGGCGGCCCCCGAAGGCGATCTGTTTGTCGACGGTGGGGAGGTGTGTATGTGGTTGGATCCCCACATCAGCACCGTCTGCCTCGGCATCTCCGTAACCGTCGTCGCCACCGGGGAAAAGTGCTGTGGGGTTGCTGAGTTCTGACCCATGTGGTGCGTGGGGCTCTCGGATTGGTGGATCAGGGATGTGTCGGCTTTGATCTCCTCCATCTTCGGTGTTATCAATCCCGTGTTCACCGGAGAAGAGGAGTGATTGGACGCGAGTCCGTCCACGGAAGGGTGCTTGGAGAGTTTCCCACAATCTTTATGTCCCAGTTCCAGCTGCGTGCTCATAACTTGTATAGGTTGTATGATCCCCGAAGACGGACTCACAGAGTAGGGCCAGGACACGTCCAAACACTTGGTGGAGTTGGGAACGACGTACCCCCTCGAACTATCCATATAAGTGGGGTACTTCGCTGTGGTGGTGTCCACGACCTGCTGGCAAGGGTAAATCTTGTCGTCCACAGGCATCACCGTGGCTCTGTACGTGGTGTGGTGACTAGCCGTGGTAGCTGCAGGGTCGTAGGTGGGTACGGCGGTCCTGGAGGACATGTCCAAGAAGCCGTTGCCGACGTAGGGAGTCGTCGCCGGGGTGTGGTGGTAATCCGGGTAGTATGAGCTCAGTGGTCGGTACTGATGGAACAGGTTCTCGGTTGACGTCAAATAACGGTTGTCCAGCGCTGTAGGCGTTGGGTACAACCCGTGCTGGAAATTGGAATGGCTCATGTACGACAGGCTGTGGTCGGGGGTGGCGGTGGGGTAGGGAGTGGTGTACATGTTGTAGGCCGTGCAGCCGTCGGGGGTGATGTAGTCCACCGTGGGCATGGGGCTGACTACGGCGGTGGTGACTGTGGCATTGGACGGGGGGGTAACCTAGAAATGCAGTCATCGTTAGTAAAATACGATCTAGACAAATAAAAAGTTAGTAGGTCTGCTCCAGCAAGGTGCTGCAAATGTTGGAAATTTCTACAGAACACAAAATCTACTCCTTTTCAATATGGTTGACTGGTTCAAGGTCAAAATCATGTATTCCCTCAATTTATCAAAAAGTGTACGTCTCTACTGTGGTTATGCCAAGAAATAACTACCCTCTATGTACATATATCCTCCCTGCACTAACCTGACCACTAGAGGATCCGTGCGATAGTTTGCGTTTCGTCCGACAGGTGGACAAGAAGTCCCTCAGCTGGGTCTTGTATCTCCTGTTGACTCTGGACGGCGTGGTTGATATGCTGTGTTGCGTCACGTTGGGCGTGGTAGACAGCAGCTGGTCGTTTTCGGAGAAGTAGTTGTTTGGAAGACCGGCATCCAAGTAGCTGACTTTGAAGTCCATGGTGCGCTTGCCGAGGAGATCGCGACCTTCCTCCTCCCTAAAAACAACGTCATAAGCATTCGTTTCAACGTTTTAAAGACTCAAATGAACGCTATTTGTTATATTTAACACTTATTTAGTTTCATTGTATCAGTTAACTGGAATAGAATCATCTACAAGGCCAAAGGAGATTCTTGGACAGAGTCAATCAAAACAGCTCTTAAAGGGATCAGCAACAGTATAGGTGATCCACAACACATGATTGGTCGTTGTGGGGAAGGATGGTGACTACTCCACTGTATATACTTACATCAGGGGACGGTGCGTGCTGATGACGAAGTCTGGTTTGGAATTTTTATATACTAATCTAGAGCTGGTTTGTAGCCACTGCCACTGTCCATCCTTGGTCTGAAACCTGTAGGCTATCATCCCCGATGCACCAGTTTTTAATACTGAAAAGAACAAAAGAAATTAAGCAACATAAAACAAATTTCTTCAACAAAAGAAAGAAACTGTACTTACATTCCTGATGAGCACTGGCTACATAAGCTAAATCGTCGTAGTGAACCAAATCATAACCACCCATACTAGCTAGTTCAGAATCCGAATAACCTAATAACATTTTACCTCTGCAAAAGAAGACTGCCATCAGAACTGACACAATTTGAAGACATAATAGTATATGGAAAGCTAAAAATTGTAATTAATGATTTGAAAAAAGGTGCAATGGATTAAGATCTGTACTGCCTGAAGGCCACCCTTACCGTTGATCCATAGAAACTAACGCTAAATCTAATTTGTGTTTGCTCTTGAACATGACTTCCTTCTGGGGTATCTCCAGCAGGGAAGGGGGTCCAAAAGGCGTGCAAATCGCGAAGAGACCCAGGGGCGGTTCTTCCGACTTGCGGTTCTGACCGTGGAGCACCTTGACACGACCGCGGATGTCTAAACGCTGAAAAATCACAGTCGTGGGGTATTCAACAGCATTAAATGTTAATCTCTAGTAAAGTACGACTCCCGGATCGAGTCGGAGGGAACATCCCACTTCTGATGCGGTGAACTTACCAAGAAACCGGAAGTATTGTCTAGAAGACATCGGAAGCGCACTGTGAAGCTCCTTTCCAGCAAGTGGCAGTTCTCCGGTAGGAGAACGTCCTGGAGGCCCATGTTGGCGGACTCTGGCGGAAGAAACGAGTTCCACATCAGCTGCCGCTGCAGTTCCTCCCTGTCCTCCGAATGGACCAGCTCGTAGACAGATTGGTGGACGATGTCTGACTGAAAAACAAAGGTTGTCAAGTATTTTCCAGCTGGAAAAATAATTATACGGCGCCACGAAAAAAAAAGACTACTGAATTGCAACAGGACTACAGACAGACCTCGCATTCTCTTAGAAACTACTCTGCGGACTAACGGTCCGATCAGCATTGAGATGCGGTCGTTTTTTATTGAGTTAAAGGAGTTTTAGCGTTTTTTCTCTTAAATTAATGGACTTACCTGGTGAAACCCTAAATAACCTTCTATACTGTGTGTGGCGAAGAATACTTCTCCTTCACAGGTCAGTATCATGAGGAATCCGTTTAGTGCCTAGAGAAATACAAAAATTATGTAATCATGTTGTAAACGGTGTTGTTTTTATTATTTCGGTCGGTATGTACAGGGTGTATCAAGCTCGATAGTATGGGACTATTGTGAGGATACAAAAAAATTTAAATAACTTTGGATTGAAAATTGAGCTTACCAAATCAAATTTACACTTGTTATTCATACAAAATCACCCTGTAGACATATTACCGTTAGTTATTACTGCAATTAGCCTTAAAACGTTTTTTTCTACATAATTTTTTACGATTATGGTTACCTGGAGAAACATCTCGCCGTCCAAAGGAGTGTGGTCGAAAGCGGTGAGATCTCTCTGTCGGTGAAGACCGGCTGCATCGTCCTTATCTTTGTGCATAACCACTGGAACAACAACAACAACAATTAGGTCAAAAATGCCGAGCCTGCAACACTCATAATAAATTAATTGCTCGGCCACGCGTCTCGATGCATGCTTTTGCATACACAGAGAGAACAGTCTAACGATTAAAAACAGGAAATTATGTTTTAAGATCTCTTTCATAGTATCACTGTCTAATAATCTGGCCTAAGGACTTTAAGCCTATAGAACCAAAAGTCCATAGTACAAAACCACCGCGGTCTGCAGCTGCAGCGTTTTGTCTACATTCGCCGTGCGTCAGTAACATATCTTCTAATCCGCGATTACTGTAGTTATGAGAAATTGCTATAAAATACTAACTAAGAACAGAAATATTCGATTACAAACTTTTACCAATACCTAGACTGATGCTGAAGCAACTGTTATATGCGGAACCGGTGACAATTAAGGAATAACCAATTTATCTCGAGCAGACATACTGTTGAAACGAAAAACACGCATTCACAAATTAATAAAAGAACTATCAGTCGTGTGACACAATCTGCGTAATTTTGTGTGTCGAATTAAACGAACATATTTCTCCGCGTGGAGCGTACCGTTTTCTATTTTGTGTAAATAATTTTTTTTACCACGACCGTACAGCGTTATGAAAATGGGAACGCCATATTCATTAATCCTTAATTAATGTGTGTGTGCCTGGTGGAACAAATCGGCTGGCGTGAAAAAATGCAAACACAACATTGTCTTAGGTCAGTCGTAAATAAACAAGAGTAAATATCAACGAGTCCGAGCTTAACGGGGTACTTTTCTAGTTAAATATATGAAATGTAGATGTAGTGATACTTGTTTTATCTAATTTTTACTATAATTGTTCCCATACTTTCACAATAATTAGCGGTATTAAAATTTTAATGATATAAGATTATCATCGCATTTAAAATCTAGCCGTATCGTTAATGAGGAGAGCAGTTGTTTGCGAAAAAGAACTAAAAGTGTACAGGACACTTAGACAGCCAGTATAAAAGTGTACAACTGTTTTAAACACTTTTTGGTATTTTGAAATACACAAATTTTGAGAAGGATACCTACGAATCTGGTTATATATTTTTTAGATATTGAACCTTTTTATTCAATACTTATAAGACATACAGTGTTAAAAGTGTATATTTTCTTTGACGAAAACCAACAAGGAATGGCTGAAGCACTACCAAAAGTGTAAGCGCACGCCAAAGTGTACTTTTGCACTTTTAGGTACTAGCATACTTTGTTTTGGGAGAAGCTAAGTTGTCTTGAATGTCTTATTTAATGAACAGAGTTTCCAAAATATAAAAAAATTGTAACAATTACAGCAGTCTGTATAAAAGCACACTTTTAAAGTTTTGTACACTTTTAGAAAATATTAAGAAAATGTTGGAAAGTGCCTTTAATGAATAGGCGGTTGTGGCACATTAAAAGTGTAAAAATGTGCACTAACGCCAAAAGTGTACGATAAAGTACACTTTTGTGTACACTTTTTGACAGTTAACAGTACAGTTTTAGAAAGGCATTTAATGAATGAAAGTTTTTAAAGCATCATTAGAAACAAAAGAACTAAAGATTCCAAAAGCGTATAGTGTACTTTCTGTAGATTCCAAAAGTGCTCAGTAAAACTCACTTTGGACACTTTTAACATCTCGTAACTGTCGCACACTTCTGACAGCGGCTACTTTATGAATCAAATTTAAATATTTCGAACTTCAATTTCTTCGGCTGAGTGTCGCTGAAGTGTGCATAATAGTGCACTTTTGTGTACACTTTTTGACGGTTAACAGTAGAGGTACCATTAATAAATAAACGCTTTTAAGACATCACTAGAAATAAAAAAGCTAAAGATTTCAAGAACGTGCACATTTTTAACTTTCTGTGGGTGTCAAAAGTGTTTAGTAAAATTGCACATTCGGACACTTTTTACATCTCATAAGTACACTATCGCACACTTTTGACAGTGGATACCTTATGGATCAAATTTAAATATTTTGAAATTCAATTTTTTCGCCTGTGTCGCTAATGCGTGCACTTTTGTGTACACTTTTTGACAATTAACTGTAGAATTTTAGAAGGTGTTTTTAATAAATAAAGCCTTTTAAATCATTACTATAGAAATAAAAAGCTAGAGATTTCAAAAGAGTGCGAAAAAGCACACTTTTAACTTTCTGTTGGTGTCAAAAGTGTTCAGTAAAAGTGCGCTTTTCGGACACTTTTGACAGCGGCTACCTAACGGATCAAATTTAAGTATTCCGAGTTTGAATTTGTTTTCGGACGTACCCGGTACGCGACGCGCGACCAAAAACGGAACGACCAACTGTTTAATTTATTAAATTAATATGCAGAGTTTAAAATAAAGGACTCGTAAACCATTTGCCGGAGCAAAAAAGAAGCGTATTAATTAAAATATTCCGCGGCGAACTCGGAGTACTTTTAATTGGAGCCAATTTCAATTCATCGCAGGAAATATGATGGCACGGTGGGGACTTAAGCGGTTGAATAATTTACTGAATTTTATTATCAGATTCATTTATGCTGTCTGCGTACAGTAGCCCTGAAATATTATATAAAAGCCGTAATAAAAACATTAAATTATCTGAATCGTAAAAGTTAAATTGAATACCCCATTAAAGTATATCTGCATAGGCATATTATGCAGTCGTCGGTTTTTCTCTATTTAATATTCATTGCTTTTTCTGCTGACAGATGTGCGAGTTACTTCAAAATACGGCCTTACAAATGACATAACGTAGCCTGAAAGGCATAACAATTTAATGCTGTTCTAGGATTTGTAACGACGGTGCGCCTGTTTATAATCGAACTTTAAAATATTCAGAGTCGTAAGCGGAACTCGGTACTGTCTCGACATTGTTTGTTCGTTTATTTCGTATCCGTAAAGACGGAATAACAAGCGGTTCATTAAAAGTAGAGATGTTTTGAATAAAATATTTTTTTGCCGATCGACATAAGTAGTTTTAGTGACAGCTGTCAGGCACTAAAATGTCAAATTGAGGAAAAAAAGTGTTAGAATTCCAAATACATTGTAGCGCGAATATTAATTCCTCCGTACCAAGTAGGCGCTTTAAACATCGAAATAGCAACTCCCTGACGAACTCACGACCCAACCGGCGGTGCCTTATTGAGTCGTCTGCCCCAACGCGGCTAATAACCGCGGCACGCGGAAAATCGCACGCCGTGCGTCAAAACCGAAGTCACGATGATGCTGCAACTTGTCATATTTAACTCGCCTATTGAATAGACGCCTAATGGGCGCGTGATTGTTTCGTGGCAGGTGTTATAGAGCTCTTTGCCGGTGCAAGAGGCGCCCCTTTCGTACGTAGCGCCCATTTGGTCCCATCGGACGCCGCGTAATCGGAGCTAATGCTCACCGGACGCCTTATCGATTAATCTGGGCCTGTATAATTGAATACTCGGCTTTGCGACCCGAGTTTGGGTATGAGAGGGGTGTTTATAGATTCGCCACAAGTCGAAATCGGGGTTATTTTCAATTTTCATGCTGGAAAATATAGAGTGGGTCCGCGAAATGCTAAGATTGTCGGCCTTGGGCGGTTCACTCTTTAGATACTACCCATACGACCTGGCAACTGCAAACCTCGATACTACAGGAAATTCGGTAGAAGTGAATAGAATCAAACTCGATAGGATAGAAAAAATACAATTCATCAATGTGGAACATAAGAAAGAACTGACCTTTTCGAGATCTTTCCCGAATTCGACACCTCGCTTCGACACGCCCATTTCTTGGGTCCAGAAGTTTCTGTTCTTATCTTACTGGCGGCCTGAATATCGGGACGCTTTGGCATAACTATGCCATGTTAATAGTTGTCTAATGGACTGAATTTACATTTATATAAATAATTATGTGACTTACAAGTAACCCTAGCCTTCCTCTAGCGACCCCCTGTAGCAAATACGAGACGGATTAGTCGATATCATTTAATCTACTCTTATAGCTTGGAAAATCCGTCAAAAAACCAACTCTCTTATCGAATTACTATCAATTTACAATTTAAATTAATTCTACTTTGGAACCTCTACGCTCTTCTCGTGATTTCGCGCGTTATTAAAAATATGGGTTTCTCTGTTCTGGCCCAAACTACGCTGGCGCCTCCCGGATGCAACAGATGACTGTCACATGACCCCGAATCTAAGTGAACTTGTTCAAAAAAATATTGCTAAATTTCTCCGAAGGACGACGCTACAACCTCAAGAGAGCCCTCAACTTTCGATAATTGGTGTCGACTGAAATATTTTACTTTTTGGCCCATCTGTTCCGAGAACTAGTAAATAAATTACTACGCGTTCCGGCTTTTGTTACAGTATTTTTGATCGATTCCACTGCTTCTGTCACCCTGTATGTAGGATATGGGGAAACCGATGAGAAAACTTCCATTTTTACCCCGTTCCAGCAAGGAGCTACCAAGAAACGATCCATTTATTATTCCACATATTTATGTATTATTCAATACCGCCAGACGATGATTTTCTTCACGGAACAGCAAAGATTGAAAGGGCGATTGCGATTACCAGTGAATACGAAACGAAATGGTAATAATGCATGGTAATTTCTCTGAGTAATTGACAGGTAATCACAGCTAATCGGCGACGATTTGGATCTTTCTGAGTACCGCTCAAATAGACGCAAAAATGCTAAGAAAGCCTCGTATACGAGGCATAACAGAAGAGCAGTGTTAAGGGAGGAAGTGCTGTGGACATCTTACTAGAAGCTGCCCATGTCAGAAGATTGGAGCAGTCCATTTAGCTTAGTTCAATGATTCGTCTTGTAAGATAATATTGTGATGCAAAAGTATAACAATGGCAACCTTTACCCCTCAAGAATATTGTAACATGATAAATGTTCCGGGGGAAGTGGTTTTATAAACCATCTACAGAACAAGAAATTGCCTAAATATTGTGCGAAGTTTTGAGATATTTACCATAGCGCCATATTTACCATAGTTTCCCATGCATTATCTACAAAGCACGATGTACGCGGCCTATATGATTATTAATTATTATCTGGAGCGTGGATATTGTATCTGGCTGATATGTAAATGGGAATAATTGTAAATATATCGCGTCTAACGAGCGTAATAAGTCTTCCGATCGGATCATTGAATTTATACGGCTCGTAAGGTAATTAATATTTAATTTGTTTTGAACTTCGCGTAAGTAAGTGTAACGTTATGCCGTAGATTGAAATAATTGTATAGTTTTCTGCATCTTAAGATGCTCACGTCTGTACACGCCTAGTTATTGAGTCATATACAGGGTGTATCAAATGCATGGTTCGATTCCGTAAGAAAAACCTTGTTGAAATTGGCGATATCTTAATTTTATGAATAATATCGGATTGAAGCTTTAACAGAGTACTCCCTCTTGCTTCTGTAAATGTATTAGAAAGAGAATTTTACGGAAAATTAAAGATTTTGTTCTGTTTTTACCATCTCGAAAATTGAAAAAGTTAAGTATAAGGTGCTATTACTGCTTGTGCTGTAAACAGATTCTAACGAAATATAATATAAAAATATGTTGATAGAATCTAATTGAATGCGAATTTTTATATACTAAGTCTCAAAATAGCTTTATATCTCGAAAATTATAAACATCAGATTACTAGATAGATTAGAACTTCTTGTTGCTGTAAACACATTTTAAAAGGAGTAACATAAAAATATGTTGATGGAATGTAATCCAATGTGACTGTGTTTTGTTTTTCCCCGTAACTATAAATATGTTGACAGAATCTAATCTGGAGCGATTTTTTTCTATTGGGTATAATGGCTTTGTATCTCGAAAACTATAAACGAGAAATATCAGCTATTACAAATATTTTGGTACTCCTGTAAATAGATTGCATGTAGAACCTCATAAAAATTTGTTGATATAATTGATCCATAGGATTTTTTTCTTATCCATAATGGCTAATAATATCTCGAAAATTCTAGACATCAGGTGTTACTGCTTACAGATATATTCCTGATTCTATAAACACGTTTTAATGGAAATGACAAAAATCCGTTAATAAAGCGTATTCCAATGCGACTGTGTTTTGTTGTTACTTGTGTCTATAATGGCTTTATATCTCGAAAATTATAAACATCAGGTGTTGTTAGATAATATCCTGCTTCTGTAAACACATTTCAAAGGAAGTAACATAATAATACGTTGATATCTTGACAGAATTTAATCTGTAGTGGTTTTCTCCTATGTTTGCCCAATTAATGGCTTTTTATCTCGAAAACGATAAAAGATAAATATCAGCTGTTACAGATATCTTGCTATTTCTGTAAATATATTGCAAGTAGAACCTCACAAAAACTGATTGCTTTAATTGATCCGATAGAATTTTTTTTGTTCTTATCCTTATAATGGCTTTATATCTCGAAAACTGTAAACATCAGGCGCTACTGCTTACAGATATATTCCCGATTCTATAAACACATTTTAATGGAAATGACAAAAACAAAGCGTATTCCAATGCGATTGTGTTTTGTTTTTACTCATATATATAATGGCTTTATATCTCGAAAATTATAAACATCAGGTGTTGTTAGATAATATCCTGCTTCTGTAAACACATTTCAAAGGAAGTAACATAATAATACGTTGATATCTTGACAGAATTTAATCTGTAGTGGTTTTCTTCTATTTTTGCCTAATTAATGGCTTTGTATCTCGAAAACGATAAAAGATAAATATCAGCTGTTACAGATATCTTGCTATTTCTGTAAATATATTGCAAGTAGAACCTCACAAAAACTGATTGCTTTAATTGATCCGATAGAATTTTTTTATTCTTATCCTTATAATGGCTTTATATCTCGAAAAATGTAAACATCAGGCGCTACTGCTTACAGATATATTCCCGATTCTATAAACACATTTTAATGGAAATGACAAAAACAAAGCGTATTCCAATGCGATTGTGTTTTGTTTTTACTCATATATATAATGGCTTTATATCTCGAAAATTATAAACATCAGGTGTTGTTAGATAATATCCTGCTTCTGTAAACACATTTCAAAGGAAGTAACATAATAATACGTTGATATCTTGACAGAATTTAATCTGTAGTGGTTTTCTTCTATTTTTGCCTAATTAATGGCTTTGTATCTCGAAAACGATAAAAGATAAATATCAGCTGTTACAGATATCTTGCTATTTCTGTANTAATGGCTGCATATAGCATAGCCATATAATGGCTATAATGGCTGCATATCTCGAAAATTTTAAGTGTTATGACATGACATATCTTTCTGCTCTTACAAAACTTCAAATATGTAAGATATGTTGACAGAATCCAATCTGTAGCGATTTTCTTCTATTTTTACCCAAATAATGGCTTTATATCTCGAAAACTATAAAAGATAAGTATCAGCTGTTGCCAGATATCTTGTTACTTCTGTAATATAGATTGTAAGTAGAACCTTATAAAAATTTATTGATAAATTGATTCAATAGGATTTTCTTTTATTCTTATCCTTATAATGGCTATATATCTCAAAAACTGTAAACATCATCAGGTGTTACTGTTGACGGATATATTCCTGATTCTGCAAACGTTAATGGAAAGGAGAAAAATATGCTAATAGAGCATATTCCAATGTGATTTTGTTTTGTTTTTGCTTGTACCTATAATGGCTTTATATCTCGAAAATTGTAAAAGATAAATACTAGAAATAATGCAAAATATGTTGAGAGAAAGCAATTTTCTTCTATTTTACCTTAACAACGACTTTATATCTCGCAAACAGTACCAAGTGCACTATAAATCAGCGAAAGGTTTATCTTTTACTGTTGGAAAGATACAGAGTGTTGTATTTAAAGAAGCACGTGCATTTTTTTACAACGCTATGCGTATCTCATAGCAACGGTTTGACTTTTGGAGGCGTTCAGGTGGAAGCATCGCCTCCGACCCCTCGGGAAGGCCGCCGGCGCCGCCAGTGGCGGGCATATTTATTTGATCAATACTTCGGGCTTCCCGCCGAGCCTCGCCAGACTAGCGGTCTGCCCCAGCCTGATCAATATACAAAAACACTATATAATTTAGTGTTCGCCGGCCCAATCTTTACATACCTGCCCGGGACCGCTCCCCATGAATCTATAACTATGTTCTATATATTTAATACCGATTATTTGCTTTATTTCTGCGGCCAATAAATATGTCCGCGCTCACGGGCACCGGCTCTAATAAATATTTCATAATTGTGATCGTAAACCAGGCCGTCAGGGGAGGCCAAGAATTTATTAACTTATGAAAATATCCGATGTTTCAACACCGCTTTTTTTTCCGCTGGCGCTCTTGATTTATTTTTTATTAGGTCGTGGGCTGTTTACCTTCTCGCTTCGCGGCGGGTTTTTTATTGGTCGGCGAGCGCATTCGTATCGTAAATTTTTCCGTGAGAGGAATAACGAAACGTGTAATGAGCGTCGCGTATGCCTTGGAAACCGATTGCTACGATGTGACCGACGGCCGTCGGCGAGTTTGAGTCGTACGGTGTGCCCCAGGGTTCCGTTTCGGGGCCCAAGCACTTTTCGCCGTTCTATTAACGAATTAAGTTGCCAGTTGTCGAACTTTTGATTGCTTTTGACAGTAAAGCAATCGAACAATTGAATATCTCGGTTATTCTTTTGTTTCTTAATATTAATTAATTATTTTTTTAATTCAAGCAAGGAACATATCAAAGAAAGCTGTGACTAGCCTTAATAAGTATAATCAGTCTTTGTTCCAGTATTAGTGACATGAAGATATCTTCTCTGATTTTTAAGATATGAAATAAAGAAATGCGATATATTTGTACGGGAAATCCATAAAATATTCTCATTCTCGTTTCTAGCCTTCATTAGAAGCAAAATAAGAGCTTAGCAAACAGGGATTTGTACAGAAGTATGCTACTATCTTATACAGGGTGTCTCATAATTAGTGTCCAATAGTTTACCTCTTGATTCTATTGCCAAAAATAAGAATACCCCCTAAATGGGGTCTCAAAAAATTCATTTTTTTTTAATATTTCCGAAATAGGTTGAAGGAAAATTATGAATTTTGACATCGTGAACGCTCATTAAAAGTCGAAATAGATCACGTAAAATTTTTCAAAAATTTTAGTCAGGGGCTTGTCAAATGGGAGGGGGGGTTCGCGGCTAAAATTTGCCCCAATTTTTTTGCTTGTCAAAATTTCCAAATTCAGATGCTAACAGATGATGGACCCTCATTTTCTCTACAAAAAGGTAATTACTCTTTATTTGTTTCGATAAAATGTTCTATTTACGAGAAAAACGAATCTAAGCATTTCATCACATACATTAATAAAATTGAACAATCTTAGAAAAGTTTGTTATGGGCGTCCTAAGCAGGGGGGGCGAAGGCTCGGGTACAATTTTTTTTACATGTTGATATTTTCAAGTTTAAACAGTAAAATTTGATAGATCTGAGTTTTCTATTAAAAATGGTAATGTTGTTTTATATCGAAAAAGTAATCCGTTTTCGAAAAAAATCGGTTTATATATATTTAAATTGAGTGGAGGTAGAAGTCGTTAGTATGAAGTTAAAATCAAAATAAAATGATTGTCTTGATTTTTGAGAAAAAAAAGTCGGTATTAAAATTAAGGACCTGACGGAAAAAAAAATTAAACGTATTTCTTTTGCAATTTACTTTATTTATGTATTAACAGTATATTCTGGGAATGTGAACGATTTTAGAAGCCTAAATTTAAAAAAAAAATTCATTTACTTTTGAATAAAATTTTTCAATTTTATAAAAATCGCCTTTTTTCAAAATATTTCAAAAACTAACAAAGTTATAAAAAAATATTGAATAAGAAACTGTAGGCTTTTTCTTGCTGACTTACGAAATTTGACTGAGTTATCACCGTTAGATGCTCAAAACTAAGCTCCTAGACTGCCTTTCCTGAGCCGTTTTAGCTTACAAATCTAAAAAACGAAGGGCTCAAATAAATTGCAAATCAAAGTGCTTTAAATTCCCTACAAAATGATTTTTTAAGTAAATTTATAACTTTAAAATTACAAAAGTAATTACCATCATCTTCGTGTATTTTCGAGCACTTGTGAACTGATTTGAGTAAGTATTTTAATAATATACATACACACACGTATCTGAGTTCACAATAAAATAAAAAAATATTAAGAATAAATTCAACAAAATTAAAAAAAAATTAATTATATTATCATACTAACATATAATTTTTAGGAAATTTTTCTATAAAGGGTAGGGTTTCTTATGAGGGTTAGATTTTCCGTAAGGGTTTTTTGGGTGGCTGAAAAGTTGCAATATATCATAGATCATTTGAAAAACAATAAAAAGTTCAACATATGCATACCATTAAAACATCTCAAGCTTTCAATAATATTTTTATGTTTATTTTATTATAAGGGATTGTTTTTAAGGGTTGCAACTCTGTAATGAGTCGTAAGCTTTCTAATGAATAACAAAAGAGATGCAATACATTGTGAATGCACCAAAAGAATATTTTAAAATGTTAAAAACTTTTTTTTTCTATTTTTTGTCCATGGAAGGGTAGTTTTTAAGGATTTGTAAGGGTTGAGAAGTAATTAAATTTCATAAATTATATTAAAAAACATGACAAGGAACTTTATCCAACTTATTTGGACATGAATTGAACCTTTAAAATACGTAAATCTGCGATTTTCGCATTTTTTTCGTATAAGGGTAGTTTTCACCTCCAAATAGTAAAAGCACACATCTAGACAATGTAACTTTTGAAGTGGAGGGTCAGATGAGTTTGTATGCAAATTTTCAGGAAAATCCATGCTATCCGAAAAAATTGGGAGCTTTTACCTTATTTTCTCCTTCAGTGNGCAGGGGGGGCGAAGGCTCGGGTACAATTTTTTTTTACATGTTGCTATTTTCAAGTTTAAACAGTAAAATTTGATAGATCTGAGTTTTCTATTAAAAATGGTAATGTTGTTTTATATCGAAAAAGTAATCCGTTTTCGAGAAAAATCGGTTTATATATGTTTAAATTGAGTGGAGGTAGAAGTCGTTAGTATGAAGTTAAAATCAAAATAAAATGATTGTCTTGATTTTTGAGAAAAAAAAGCGGTATTAAAATTAATGACTTGACGGAAAAAAAATTAAACGTATTTCTTTTGCAATTTACTTCATTTATGTATTAACAGTATATTCTGGGAATGTGAACGATTTTAGAAGCCTAAATTTAAAAAAAAAAATCATTTACTTTTGAATAAAATTTTTAAATTTTATAAAAATCGCCTTTTTTCAAAATATTTCAAAAACTAACAAAGTTATAAAAAAAATATTGAATAAGAAACTGTAGGCTTTTTCTTGCTGACTTACAAAATTTGACTGAGTTATCACCGTTAGATGCTCAAAACTAAGCTCCTAGACTGCCTTTCCTGAGCCCTTTTAGCTTACATATCTAAAAAACGAAGGGCTCAAATAAATTGCAAATCACAGAACTTAAAGTGCTTTAAATTCCCTACAAAATGATTTTTTAAGTAAATTTATTACTTTAAAATTACAAAAGTAATTACCATCATCTTTGTGTATTTTGGAGCACTTGTGAACTGATTTGAGTAAGTATTTTAATAATATATATACACACGTATCTGAGTTCACAATAAAATAAAAAAATATTAAGAATAAATTCAACAAAATTAAAAAAAAAATAATTATATTATCATACTAACATATAATTTTTAGGAAATTTTTCTATAAAGGGTAGGGTTTTTTATGAGGGGTAGATTTTTCGTAAGGGTTTTTTGGGTGGCTGAAAAGTTGCAATATATCATAGATCATTTGAAAACCAATAAAAAGTTCAACATATGCATACCATTAAAACATCTCAAGCTTTCAATAATATTGTTTTGTTTATTTTATAATAAGGGATTGTTTTTAAGGGTTGCAACTTTGTAATGAGTCGTAAGCTTTCTAATGAATAACAAAAGAAATGCAATACACTGTGAATGCACCAAAAGAATATTTTAAAATGTTAAAAACTTTTTTTTTTCTATTTTTTGACCATGGAAGGGTAGTTTTTAAGGATTTGTAAGGGTCGAAAAGTAATTAAATTTCATAAATTATATTAAAAAACATGACAAGGAACTTTATCCAACTTATTTGAACCTAAATTGAATCTTTAAAATACGTAAATCTGCGATTTTCGCATTTTTTTTCGTATAAGGGTAGTTTTCACCTCCAAATAGTAAAAGCACACATCTAGACAATGTAACTTTTGAAGTGGAGGGTCAGATGAGTTTGTATGCAAATTTTTAGGAAAATCCATGCTATCCGAAAAAATTGGGAGCTTTTACCTTATTTTCACATTCAGTGACTGGACTACTAGTATTTTTTGACTATTGTTAAAGCAAAATTTAACTTTCTTCATTCACAGTTGTTGTAACTTTATAGAAAATCGTCAAATAAACAACAAATAAAGAATGACTTTTTTTGATTTGGGGCTTACTTTCAATGTTACAGAAAAAAATATGTCGAAAAACTTTTTGTATGTTTGTTATTCCCTTGAATTTAGCAATGGTTTAGGACTAATATTCCACATTGGATTACAATTATATTATTCATATTGTTGTTGTTGGAATTATCTTCAATATGTTTAATCCTCAAAGGTCCACAGACAACACGTTTTTAAGGACAGGTTTTTTATTTCAACTATTGCCCATAAACAACGCACGAAACGGCCCGTGTACACATCCTTGTCGTAGACCGAATTCGATGGATCTTATTACAGAACAATAATAACTCATTTCGCTGTAACGTCTCAGTATCGTATTTATTGAATAAAATAGCTGTCCCATACGTAAATAAACAATACAAAACAGTAATTAATTACGTTGCAAAGCAGTTAAAATTTCTCCCGGCTGAGTCGTCGAGGTAATTGAAAAATAGGAAATTTCAATGACAGAGTTGACATTTTTCAGCGATCGGTATCAGTGATGAGTCACGACAGTGCAGCGAGATCGAAAGCGAAGGTGGAGTTCGTCCGTAGGTACGTGAAAACCAGTGGCGTAGGGCATTCGTACTCGTTTCGTAAATATTTATAAGTCATAAAAATGTTTTGGGTCTTTTGAGCGAGGGAAGGAGTATTAAGATAAATAGTAACAATTACACGGTTATTGCGTTTTCAACTACGTTTATTTATATAGTTCAACAGAAAAAAATCACGTCATTTTCACGTGTTGGCTTAACATCAAAAATCAATTATTTTGGAATGGCGCGTGATTTTCAGAGGTTGTCACGATTATAATTAAAATAAAGTAATTAACGTAATCTAATACTTAAATTGTCTTGTTTATTTAAATATCTTACAATGATTTTAATGCTAGTTATGGATTTACATGGAAGTTTTCGCTGATTACCAGTAACATGAGGTAAATTACGAGAAATTACATATTTTATCAGTAATTTTTGTTTACAACGACGCTAGTTAACAATGGTTTACATTATTTTAGACATAATTAACGTAAGAAAATTGGTACAACTGTAGCTTGGAATACCACTTTGCAAAGTGCGACGTCATTTGACATAAAACAATGACATTTAACTCGTTTTCTAAATGTTCGAAGTGACTTTCTGGAACACTTTGAACAGTTACGTGTAAAACTTAACTCATTGTCTGACAAACACAAAATAAACTGACACTAAATTGTATTTATATCCACATTTGTTTGGTGTTACTAACTTTATAACGATTAATCTCAATACGACTATCATTACCTGACTTTTACAATGATTGATTTAAGTGTCGTTGCATGTGGACTTTTACAACGAAAATAATTTACCAAGTCTTATGCACCTGTAGAAAAGTTAACTCTTACTCAAGTTAAACAAATTGTTTTCTTACCTTACTATTTTAAATTTGATAGACACGAAGTAAAGGAACTTTTTTGTATGGAAGATGAGAAGCGAACGAAAATATTGTGAACATCACTTCTCGAAATGTCGGGAAAATATACAGGGTGGGTCATTAGTGTGAGAAAGTAAATAACTCCCCTGTTACTCATAATATAGAAAAAAAGTTTATATAAAAGTTGTACAGAATCAAAATAACTAAAGGAAAAAATTAATCTAAAACACACAGGGCGATGAGTAAAAACGGGACATTTCAAATATTAAATTTTTTTAATGGAACACCCTGTATATTTTTAAGTATATGGATTTCTGAGAAAATTCTGTATATGGCAATATAAACAGTTTAACATTTTAGTGCGAGGTTGCCAAGATATGTAGAAAATTCTTCGGATTTTGGAAAAACAAGACCTCGAAGAAGTTGTATTAACTTTCAACTTGGAGCAAAAATATTTGACACAGTTATAGGCAAATGTTAGGCAAAGGCTCCTATATTAGCTAATATCGATAATTTTATACAGGGCATTCTTTATAATAATAATCATTTTAAGAAACTTGATTTTCTAAAATTTTTCAAATGGGACACCCTGTTTTTTATTGTTCTATTTTATTCACATATCGGTTCACTTCAACTTTNCAGTTGTTGTAACTTTATAGAAAATCGTCAAATAAACAACAAATAAAGAATGACTTTTTTTGATTTGGGGCTTACTTTCAATGTTACAGAAAAAAATATGTCGAAAAACTTTTTGTATGTTTGTTATTCCCTTGAATTTAGCAATGGTTTAGGACTAATATTCCACATTGGATTACAATTATATTATTCATATTGTTGTTGTTGGAATTATCTTCAATATGTTTAATCCTCAAAGGTCCACAGACAACACGTTTTTAAGGACAGGTTTTTTATTTCAACTATTGCCCATAAACAACGCACGAAACGGCCCGTGTACACATCCTTGTCGTAGACCGAATTCGATGGATCTTATTACAGAACAATAATAACTCATTTCGCTGTAACGTCTCAGTATCGTATTTATTGAATAAAATAGCTGTCCCATACGTAAATAAACAATACAAAACAGTAATTAATTACGTTGCAAAGCAGTTAAAATTTCTCCCGGCTGAGTCGCCGAGGTAATTGAAAAATAGGAAATTTCAATGACAGAGTTGACATTTTTCAGCGATCGGTATCAGTGATGAGTCACGACAGTGCAGCGAGATCGAAAGCGAAGGTGGAGTTCGTCCGTAGGTACGTGAAAACCAGTGGCGTAGGGCATTCGTACTCGTTTCGTAAATATTTATAAGTCATAAAAATGTTTTGGGTCTTTTGAGCGAGGGAAGGAGTATTAAGATAAATAGTAACAATTACACGGTTATTGCGTTTTCAACTACGTTTATTTATATAGTTCAACAGAAAAAAATCACGTCATTTTCACGTGTTGGCTTAACATCAAAAATCAATTATTTTGGAATGGCGCGTGATTTTCAGAGGTTGTCACGATTATAATTAAAATAAAGTAATTAACGTAATCTAATACTTAAATTGTCTTGTTTATTTAAATATCTTACAATGATTTTAATGCTAGTTATGGATTTACATGGAAGTTTTCGCTGATTACCAGTAACATGAGGTAAATTACGAGAAATTACATATTTTATCAGTAATTTTTGTTTACAACGACGCTAGTTAACAATGGTTTACATTATTTTAGACATAATTAACGTAAGAAAATTGGTACAACTGTAGCTTGGAATACCACTTTGCAAAGTGCGACGTCATTTGACATAAAACAATGACATTTAACTCGTTTTCTAAATGTTCGAAGTGACTTTCTGGAACACTTTGAACAGTTACGTGTAAAACTTAACTCATTGTCTGACAAACACAAAATAAACTGACACTAAATTGTATTTATATCCACATTTGTTTGGTGTTACTAACTTTATAACGATTAATCTCAATACGACTATCATTACCTGACTTTTACAATGATTGATTTAAGTGTCGTTGCATGTGGACTTTTACAACGAAAATAATTTACCAAGTCTTATGCACCTGTAGAAAAGTTAACTCTTACTCAAGTTAAACAAATTGTTTTCTTACCTTACTATTTTAAATTTGATAGACACGAAGTAAAGGAACTTTTTTGTATGGAAGATGAGAAGCGAACGAAAATATTGTGAACATCACTTCTCGAAATGTCGGGAAAATATACAGGGTGGGTCATTAGTGTGAGAAAGTAAATAACTCCCCTGTTACTCATAATATAGAAAAAAAGTTTATATAAAAGTTGTACAGAATCAAAATAACTAAAGGAAAAAATTAATCTAAAACACACAGGGCGATGAGTAAAAACGGGACATTTCAAATATTAAATTTTTTTAATGGAACACCCTGTATATTTTTAAGTATATGGATTTCTGAGAAAATTCTGTATATGGCAATATAAACAGTTTAACATTTTAGTGCGAGGTTGCCAAGATATGTAGAAAATTCTTCGGATTTTGGAAAAACAAGACCTCGAAGAAGTTGTATTAACTTTCAACTTGGAGCAAAAATATTTGACACAGTTATAGGCAAATGTTAGGCAAAGGCTCCTATATTAGCTAATATCGATAATTTTATACAGGGCATTCTTTATAATAATAATCATTTTAAGAAACTTGATTTTCTAAAATTTTTCAAATGGGACACCCTGTTTTTTATTGTTCTATTTTATTCACATATCGGTTCACTTCAACTTTTATTGTCAGAGCGATAAAATAAGTCGTAGAAATCCGTGCGATAATCTTCTCTATCGCACGGATTTCTATGACTTACTTTATCGCTCTCACGTAACGACCGATGAACCATGGGGACTTTCCGATCCTGTATATAGAATTTTATCAGAAATCCAGATGTTTAAAAATATATAGGGTGTTCCTTTTAAAAAATGTAATATTTGGCGTGTCCCGTTTTTACTCATCGCCCTGTGTGTTTCAAATTAATTTTGGCCTTTAGGTTTTTTGATTCTGTAAAACTTTTATATAAACTTTTTTTCTGTATTATGAAAAACAAGGGAGCCCGAACACCTCGAGGACCAATTAACGCTAAATTAAAAATATTAATTAAAACTAAGCAGCCGTAGGGCTTCCGTGACCCGCGAGAATTAAGGGATCTGATACGAGCGCGGCGACCGTTCATGGGCCTATGACAGCCCATTCATAATGCCGACTTCATTATTTGAAGATTATGCTAAATATCTCGCGTTTGGGGAATTACAGATAAGAATTTGCATTTCCCCGATAAGGACTGACCATTAGGCTTTTACATTAGCCCAATAGTACGCCCACTTTCTTAATCGATCACCCGATGAGGTCACCGATGTGACCTCTGGCCGTAATAATACGTCTTTCGGCGATTTTATCGCGCTGGTTTTTGGGCAGTTCGATTGTTTAATTACAGGGCACCAGATGGAGCCACTTCTTGTCTACCGTTCAATGCTCTGCATTAATTATATGTCAAGCATACGAGCATTATTTCCGGTATCCCACAAGGGCCACGTTTTGGTCCATTCTTCTTTTCGTTGTACATAAATTACTTTGTTTTCTAACAATAATACATATTTTGACGATTTTATAGTGCTAGTTGTTGGGCAGTTCTATTGTGATGAGGTGGATCCACTTTTTGTCTGCCTGGGACTTTTTTTTATTGACTTCTAAATTACTTGGCGATAATTTTGAACTATTTCCGGAACAATATTGGCATCAACTAAAAAAATTAGGAACAATTTTGATTATTTGTGAATAGGAAATATAAAAAATCAATTTTTGGACTCTCGGGACTTTTCCTATAGCCTCTCGCTTTGAATCAAAGTCCGTACAGGCCCCAAAACTGAACCTTGAGGTGCTCCGTCTCGCATTTCCAGCTCAAGTTTAAACTTAAAGACCCCTTGCTTCCTTTAATGCGATAACGACCGAGTTTTTACGGTGTTACAAAGGTGTATCGAACCTGGTGGCAATTACGAAACGCCGGACTGTTTAAAATGCGTCGGTTAAGGCCTCTGACGGTAATCAGCCTCGAATTTAAGGAACAAATTGGAATTTAAGCGCAAATTAATTACCGGGCCAGTTCAATTCCGCGAGCCGGCCGAGTCAGGGGCCCGGAAAAGTGGTTATAAGGCCCGGCTATGTAAATAAGCAGCGCCCTATCTTATCGACTATCGCGGTCTGTCAGAGCTATCGCAGCGGGCCGACCCCGCCCCATTTATGTAACGCGGAGATAGAAATCGGCTGGGGGTTGGCATCCCTGTGCGATTTGCGAGTCCCCGTATTGGTCCGGAGATGAAGTTTTTTGCGAGGGTTCCCGATATTTCTCCTTAGGGACAGATGGGATGTAAAATCGGGGCGCGGGGTGGGGAGGATACATTGAGTTTCAAGACAATACAACTCTGTTGGGTTTAGAAAATGGAGCCTAACTTTGTATCTTTCTTGTTCTTGTTTCTGCTATTGCTTTTGTTCTTGAGCCTCTACTTGTTGTTGTCTTATTTTTGATCTAGTTCTAGTTGCAGTTCCAGTTGTTTTCTTGCTGTTGCTATCGCTGTTGTTCTTGATTTTGTTCTTGTTTTTCTTCCTGCTCTTGCTATTGTTGCTGCTTCCGCTCTAGCTTCTGTTCTCGTTCTTGTTCTTATCCTTGATTTAGTTGCTATTAAAAATGAAAAATGAAAAATTGTGTTAAGCAGATATTAATCAAATCAAGACCCTTTATCGAAGTTACCCAAACAATAATGTACATGTAATGTACAATAATTAATTAATTAATTAATAAAAACTGTTTTTACACAACTTAAGGGGCCATATTCCTGGCCGAGAAATGGTGAAATTTCTGGCATTTTTAGGTACTGAAATCTTGAAAAGTAAAATGTGTAGAACAAAAATAAGCACATAAATAAAATCCTTGATGTTTTGTTTATTCATTGTTACCATTTAAATTTACCCAAATAAAATAATAACTAAAAAAAGCGTTTGTAAAACATGCGTTTTCTGCTATCCTAACCCCACATTTTAAGAATTATTTTCACGTAATAAATAAAAGTAAACAATTTTATATCTAGGACTAAGCAAGTAAATGTTATAAGAATATTTACATGTGGAGGAATGTCTAAAAAAATTAGTATTTTCGTAGATTTCAGTACCTAAAACCTTGATCGTTTTTTGCACCTGTTTATTCGTTTTACTGCGGCGTCTTTGAAAATACTCAGGTGGCATGACATAACATTCCTATTATTTGATAAGCTTTAGATTATTCAGTTATTAAATGTTTGAAATTATTTGTCTTTGCGGAAAACACTATTTAAAG
>NW_019417028.1:4388031-4391530 GCF_000390285.2 Anoplophora glabripennis
ATACAGGGTGTTAAACTTCAAAAAATATTTTTAGTTTTTTTAAATAATTTAAAAACTAGTAAGTGAAATAATTTGAAATTGAGCACATGTATTTATGTAAACATTGTCCAAAATCTGAGGTCTTTTCTTAAAATTTACATGCTCCAGTGGCGTAGATAAAGGGTAACGGTATTTTTCTAAATAAAATAGTACGCCACTGCTTTACGGAAACAATCATGGTATTTTCGTTTCTCATTTTTCTGCAAATTTTTCTTTTATGTTTTTTGAAAAAAGCCTGATTTTCGAGTAAAACTTAAAAAACCAACTTTATAGGAAAGCTACCCTTAAAATTCACCAAAGAATACGAGGTTTCATTTTTGGTCACCATTTGTGAGTCACCCTGTATTTAGCATGTGGGAAAACAGATAATCCATACTTACAATGATTACATCCTAATCAGTGTAATTGTAGATGTTAGGAAAATATGTAAAATATGTGAGGAGGTATAAATGTTCAAAGTGCAATAAATACTAGGTCGCTGCGCGTAGAGATGGTTCGAACGGAGCGATTTCGGTGCGGTTGTGTAGGTTGGACCTTTCCCTCCCTATTTTAATAGCTTCCGATGATGTCAACTTGACCATTAAGTTCTGTGGTTTGATTAGATTTTAATAGAATTCGTGCACAGTCATACTATTGAAAGAATAAGAAGAAAAGTTCCACTAAAAACAGCACTTTCGCTTCAATCATTCGCCTTTTGCTGTCGTTGTCCCTTCTAATTCTAATTCCTAGGGTCAATTTCCACAAAGCACATTTCCATTTGTATACATATTCTCGGTGTTCACCGGGTGTGAAGATAAAAATGCGGAAGGTAATATATTCGAAAAAGTAATCTGATGGAAAGTACGCTTAGAACATTTCGTTGTTTAATAGCCTAAAATATCACATACGGATAAGATCTACCATCGAAATCTACCAGAAATCTACTGGATACACGGAAAGTTGTAGAAGCTACGGCTAAAACGACCGTATTATTCAAATTAAACAAACCAACTTGTAATTGAAACGGAAAACGACATCTACTTATACAGGGTGTTAAAAGTTTGAATGCCTTAATTTTAACAGACTATAGAATACGTTAAAATAAACAAAAAAACCTTATATCACATGGGTCCTAAACTCAACCATTACTCAATGCACCCTGTATATGTGTTTTTCCTTATACTCTTATTGTTTCACTGTTTCTCCTTCTTACTTCTTCATCTTCTTATGTTCCCTGGTCAAGTAAGCCTGTTTGATTTTGTTAATCCATTACGCAAATTGTACGATCATCTCTACATATTTTACGCTGATATGTTCTCTTAATGTTGCCTTATGGCAGCAGCAATTTCGTTAATGCGGGACGAAGAAAATCGATAGGGGGCGTCGCGATCCCTTATGCAATTTAATTTTACAATTAACGTTTAAAAATCTGATAACACGCTACCCAGTCTAGTTTCGTTTGTAATTACTTTTGGAATGGCCGTGTGTGTTTGTTTTACGACCCGGCGCGATCAAGGATAAGGTTAGCGTATTTGGGCGTATTTCGGTACGTGTAGAGGTCGGGCGGGTGTTTCTGCGCGTACAGGGTGTTTGTTCGGTCAAGGTTCACGAATTTTTAGAATGACAAAGTAAAGTTGAAGTGAGGAACGCAGTCAGTCTTGTTGTATTAAAGCATATGAAGCCAAAAAAACTGAAAAGAAACGAATAAATGCCGACGTTACTTAAAAAAAATAATGAATACACCCGGACACCGGCAAATCGTAAATAACCCCTGCCCCAGATAATGAGCTCACGTGGGCAACCCTTTTATTTATCGCCCCTTCTTCTCGGGTATCTCGCCGTTTTGATACGATGACGTCTCGGGAGTTAAATTGGAATTAATGCAGTCCTGCTTTTATTGTTCCTTCCCTTTAATTGTAGCCTTGAATTAAGTTTTATTGTAGCCAATAAACAGTCGTATTGATTGCGCGTAGCAAAGGACAGGGCCGGAACGGCCCAGAGGTAATTTGGCCCTTCCGAAGCACACATACATCAAACACAGAAAAAGAGAAATATGATATTTGAACTGACTACAATGTTTTCTAGGAAAGTTGAAACCGTTAGAATCAGGAGGCGGCATTTTTTCCAGAGGTTCTGAACAGGTCCTGATATATGCAGTTTTTTTTTCTCTTCCTATCTGTTTTTAAAGATTATTGCCATAGAAAGTACCTCCTCAGTTATTAGCACTGTTCTAAGGTGAGTACGTCCCTGTCTCAGATATGGGTTATTGTCTACCACCTCCCAATTGTTATAAAAAAAATACCTTAATGTTTCAACACCCCAATCACCGCGTTTAGGTACGGTCACGTC
Source organism: Anoplophora glabripennis (assembly GCF_000390285.2). NCBI lineage: Eukaryota > Metazoa > Arthropoda > Insecta > Coleoptera > Cerambycidae > Anoplophora > Anoplophora glabripennis. The sequence continues at coordinate 4,390,399 of NW_019417028.1, forward strand.
AATCCCGGATGCGTGTAAATTCACTTTTACATGGAAACATCGTCGATTTTATTAATTTGTAGAATCTAATTAAAAACAAATTACCCGCCAACAGTACATGAAACGATTTTCGTGTTACATGTACGACGAAATGGAAACATAAATGTTGTTATTAGTTATTACGTATACAAAGTTTGGCGGCAGAACACTATAGTTACTTCTGGGTAGGCCTAACCTAACGCTGTTATCAGTAACTTCCATTACTAATCGAGTTTTGCCCCAATGGGAATTGCAGTCCAAAAATACAGGGTCGCTGATATGTATAGAAATGGTCGATTATCTCCTAAAGTGAGATAGCTATCGAAAAATCATAACACAAACGTTTTAGGGTTTTTTAAAATCTATTACAATAAAGAAAAATTACATAAACAGGATCAGTCAAAAAGTCATGACGGAACAGTCTGTTTTTCTTACTGGAACACCCTGTATATTATTTCATATTTCACTTCTGCTCGAAACTCTAATAGCCCAGTCGGTGGAAGTAATTTTGCATCAAAAGCACAAGTAATTAGCAATATGGCTGTTTTTTTTTATAAGTTCTTCAAAGTGTGGAGATTAACATAAGAAAAAGTTCACTGGTCTATCAATCTCCCGAAGTCTAAAAAAAATTTGAAAAACATTCTGATTTTCGAAATTCTTTAATATTTTGGACCGGGATCAAGATAGAGAAAAATAAAAATAATACCTTGTAGAAGTTTTTTTCCAACAAAAAAGATACTGTGCACTTTTTTCGTCCGAGCTATTTGTCTGGAAAAAATGATTAAAGCCATGAAGTGGGCAAACGAGCGAATAAAATCACTTCAAATATAAGAATTTCACTCAAATACTGAATACATTAATATGTTTGTAGAAATGAATATTCCATCTTAATTCAGTAACTAAAAAATAAAAAATAAAAAAATTTGAAAATAAAAAATAAAAAATTAAAATTAATATAAAATAAAAAATAAAAATTTAAATATAAAATATAAAAAATAAAAACTAAAAAATAAAAAGTAAAAAAAATAAATAAAAAATCTTATTTTTTGCTTTTTTTTAATTGTTTATTAACGATTTTTTGCATAAAATTTTTCTTTTAAATTTTTTAAATAAG
>NW_019417028.1:4391955-4439056 GCF_000390285.2 Anoplophora glabripennis
ACTAAAAACTAAAAACTAAAAAATAAAAAATAAAAAATAAAAAATAAAAAATAAAAAATAAAAAATAAAAAATAAAAAATAAAAAATAAAAAATAAAAAATGAAAACTGAAAATCGAAAATTGAAAATTGAAAATTGAAAATTGAAATATGAAAATTGAAAAATGAAAAATGAGGTATGATTAAAACTTCAATACCCTCGGTTTCACTTAAACATGCCAATTTTGCGAGAAAATTATTCACACAAATATACGTTATTTTTGACATGATTGTGTTGTCAAGATAATCACTGTTAAACAAAAGAACGACGCGGCGTTGATATGGAGCTAGAAACTTTCAAAGGTAACTTGATTTACTATAAACTTAATGGACCAAAATATTTTTGTATAATTTATAAGAAAATGATTTTCAATGTCAGGTATCTCGAAAACCTTTGACCTTGATTGACCTTTGTTGATAATTTCGAGAAGAATTGAAATCTGCAATAATATACAGGGTGTTCCATTAAAAAAACTACTTTGTTTTACTTAATCGCTAATATCGCGTCCCTGTAGCCGCCCGGACTAATCAATTCCTACGAGTATGTACCCTGACGGTTCCCACGGCCCTACGTCCTGGCCTCGCGGCCGTAATTATTCCCGCTTATCTTCCAGCGGGACCTGGGGCGACCGTGGCGGGACGCGAGTCTGCCCGATATCTGGCCAGCTCCCTATAAATTCTGCCGGGCTCATTAAATTCGAGATCCTGTTACAGATACATTAGCCCGTAAGAACAAACATAATTCGAGCCCGCGTCCGCGCCGACCCACGCTTTAACACCTCGCTACCGTGGGCCGATGGCGGCGATAGGGGCGCTCTCCGCAACACCGAAGGCTGCGGTTCGATAAGGGGGCCGGTGTGGGAAAGCACGCCTGGGACCGGCCTTCTACGAAGGGATTGCGCGTAGCCGCGAGACAGTGTTAATAACACAGAAACCCCAAAAAAATTTCATTCATGTCCCCTGGGCGCAGGGTTGGTTGGATCGGGTTAATTTTGATGTTGTCGTATTGGTTAGGATATATTTCCGAATCTTTGTACTGTCATTGGCAGTACCAAGTTGACAAGTCTCCAACAATAAACAATCACTTGCCAAAATACAAATCATGATTTCTTAATTAAAACTAAATATTATGAAATTTTACAGAAATTCTCTGAAATGCATTTGGAAAATACATAAAAACGTTTTTAGAAATAAGATGATGCTAAAACGAGTTTTGCAATCGAGGTACCTAGGTTATATGGATAACACAGGTCAACAAGGGTCAAGAAGCAGACACTAATATGCATTCCCGAAGGATTTTGGTGCGCTGAATCCGAATCTGGCCACATAATTGCTCTATCACGTCAGGTTTTTGAGATATCCTAACCTAAAAGTGCAAAAACCACTGTTTTTCATCATATTTGAGGTTATGTAGTAATGCCATCTATACTTTTTCAAAAAAAATACATATAATTTAAAAGTATAAGGCTCCCTCTTTCGAATGCCGTTGAGTTTGCTCAAATATCTTTTTTTTTTTCGTTGAGATCACATGTTGAAATTTCTAAGTTTATCAGTTTCTTAATATGCGAAAATCTACTAAGGATCCCTTAAACGTCAAACAGTTGTTTGCAGTTCAGAAACTTCATACTCCGAAACCTTCAATACATACGAAATCAAACTCACAAACTCCAAATTCACAAACGCACAATTCCCAAATCCACAAAACCCGAACCTACAAATTCCAAGCTTACAAATCCCAAGCCCACCAACTCCAAACCTACAAACCGTATGGGTATGAAGTTTCTGAATTGCAATCGACTGCTTGATGTCTAAGGGATCCTTAGTAGATTTTCGCATATTAAGAAACTGAGAAACTTATTTTTTTTAAAGAATAGATGGCATTACTACATAACCTCAAATATGACGAAAAACAGTGTTTTTTGCAATTTTAGGTTAGGATATCTCAAAAATCTGACATGATAGAGCAATTCTACTGCCAGATTCGGATTCAGCGCACCTAAATCCTTCGGATATATATATTCACGTTTCTGCTTCCAAAAAAAGTTAAATTTTGTTGGTCTGTGCAATAATATGCCCAAAGAGACAGTGTACGTATCCCGAGGGTACTGTTATCCTATAACACCCGTGATGCCTTCAAAATGTAATAATAGGACGATGATTACTACGAAATAACTGGTGGGACATTAAATAATTTAAGCTATCTATGTCACTCTTTTCAACGAGCACGTACGACTTAAGTCTTTGTCCGTAGAAGTAATCGAGTTATCCTTGGAGAGAATCGCTGATGCTTAAAAATGTCAAATCAATTACTTTCATTTTGTTAAAATCTCATCGTCACACTTTCGTAACAGATCTAATTGCGGATACTGAAATAAAATTGCGCATGCAAGTGTCGTAATGCAAAACATTTCGCTATTTTTTTTAACCATATATAGGGTATTGAATTTACATAGCTACTTTTTCAGACTTTAGAAAAGAACCCGATTTTTTTGGAAAACTGAAAATATTACTTCCGTATGGATTTTGAGTCGTTTTTCAAAATTAAAACCAATATTTTTTATATTTTACAATTGTGTATTGTGATTTTAGTTTTCTTCTAGAAATAATAATGAAAAAGTAAGATTAAAATGTTTTCATACAAACTATAAGTTTACCCCTTTAGTTTTTCAAGATACCAAGCATTAAATTTTGATGTAAAATTATTATTAGAACCACGTTAACGTTATATCGAGTGTACCAACATTCGCGCAAGTTTTGAATTTGGCGCCATTTGTGCGGTAAAGCATTGCCAACGAAAAAAGCACGAAAACTGTTTAATTTTCATTCATTATTCACATTTTATTCATGTTGTTACTTAACACGCTCTTTGTTTATTTCTTAGATTTTAATTTTTTCATTATTTATTATTATAATTCTTCATTTTTCCTTTATGATTGGGTTAATGTAAATATTTCCTTAGATTTAATAGCTTAGGTTAGAAGTGATTTCAGGTAGAACTGTCCATTTCCACCCCTCCGCCAGCGGCAAGGCTATGATACCCACAAAGGCGCTTTGCTAGAAAACTAGACACCCGGATCAATATCCGCAAGGTGAGGTAGGTAGTCGAGGCGAGACAACATGTTACCGAAGAGGGAGAATCATCCGAATTCGCCGTTTCCGCATACTACCCTCTTAACACCACCCCTGGGAGAGCGCCTCCGCCTTCGGAGGGATCATAATTGAAAATAAATGGACTGTCCGGGCGACGGCTGGTTCTGGATAGTCTAGTCGCATTAAGGTGTAGGGACAGCGGCGGATACAGGGTGTTTGGTGGACGGTGGCACGTCGTTTTTATTTTAGGACAAGCGGAAACTTGAATCGAAATACAAGCAGACAGTGTGCATCTTGCGCACGTGCACGGAAAGAATGTTTAGGACTCGGTACATGCGTGAATACTTCTCTAACTGACTGACGTTCCTTGTGACTTCCACAATAAAAAATGTCTAAGACAACATCATAAACCTCGTTGAGAAAGATCCTAGGCGCAGTACTCGCTACACTGGCCGAGAAGGAGTGTACCACAGGTGCCATTATTACATCATTAGTTAGGTTAGGTTATAACAGATCAAATTTTCTTTGGTACGTCCTGTTAATCCTGCAACTTTGCCCAGGTTTAATCGTCCCTGTAGATCTTAAGATAACTCAGATCTTCATGGTGCGACATTTAACAAATATTCTTGACAAACACTGATCAATATGCATCTTCAATTTGATTGTTCCGCTTGAATTAAGTACAGTTAAAATTTCACAATTACATTTAAGGTTATGGCACACAGTCCACCCTGTATATCAATATTCCGAACACCAGGGCGCGCTTTAACTAAATATGATTTTAATTGCGGGGTACTGCTATCTTGATTAAGGCCGACGTTGTAATTATTATATAAGAGAGTGAATTGGGGTATGGGTACCGTGGAGGAACAAGCAAAAGTACAGGTTACTGCTGATGTTATACTTGTTATCTGTACACCTCGTCTTGTCTGGGATGAGGGTAGGGTGTTAGTAGGAGAATTAATGGCTTTGTACTATTCTAGGTTTGGTTCAAGAAGAAACGTTGGGAAAATTGTGAATCGTTGTGTTAACCACGAATATGCTGATTGATATCTGCCTCATTTTTTAAGTTTAGTTATTGTTATCACCACCTTTTGTTTTGACTATATTAAAGAATTACTGAGTTTATTTATTCTTAATGACATTTATGCACTTTACGCAAATTCCAGAAAATCGCACATACCAAAAATCGTCACTAACAGGAATATTCAAATAATATCACGAAAACTAAATAAGACATAAATAATCTAAGAATTTGTGGTTAAAGAGGAGGTTGTGTGCAACGCAATGCTGCCAACGGCACGTCACCAAATATCTCCATAGCGCGCAATTCAAAAAGAATCGTAATTTTCTAAACAGATCTGGTACTTGAACGAGTGGGGGGAAGCAGGGCAAAATTGACTACGTAAGTTCAATGAGAAAATTATAAATATCTTTTTTTCGTTTGTTAAATTAGATTCAGTTTCAATCCAAGGAAATAATAGATCAAAGCACTTGTCCCGTAATATATGTAGGCATAAAAGACACTTTGTGGGAAATCCACCTAATTAAGATATTTAAATGCGGCAGGCAGCTCGGGACTATCTCATATCGTCTAGAAAACACATTCTTCTCAAACGGCGATACCCATTAAACGTAAGCCAGACAACCATTACCATCGACGTGGCGTATAAAGCGGGAATATTTATTTTGATAAATGGAAGATTTATTGTGCCAACAAATTTCAATCCGCTGAATTATTTATTGGAAGTGTTAAAGGCGGACGGTCGATGGGTAATTTATGGGCATCAGCTCTGGCTATCACGAGGGACTTATAGAACCGGAGAAATTGTAATTAATTAATAGGGGGGCGGGCAGCATCCGAAAGTATTCAAAATGTGTTTAATTTAAGATATTAGGGATATTATCAGGGCGCATCTTAGAGTAAATTACGTTCAAAATGTATTTGCACTTCTCACATATCCTAACTATTCGTGTAAACCATCATATTTTATTTGAATACCCACAATCCACAGTTAAAATACATTTAAAGGCACTTAAAAGAGAAACGCCGTTCGCGAAATTAACAAATCGACATGAATACTTCAATCCGTCAAGTGCTTGTTGACTTCTCTTGTTTTTTTTATTATTTTTGGTAGTTTAAATATGCCCGTTTTTGCCTAATAGAGATATCATATGATGTTTATAGTTTTGAAATTTATTTTTTTTTAGTTCATCATAAACAGCACAACATATTTGTTTCAAAACTACCAGTTCCTTAAAATATAGGTATATTTAAAATTTAGTGTTAACGTAGGAATTATTCAAGACAAATATAGCATATTATAATCAAACTTATGTTTTCTTGAAAGAAAATTGTAGCAGGTCACAGAATGGCGTAAGTGAGAAGTAGCACGATAGATGGAGCCACTTACGCTCTGTGTATACACATCTTCTTGTGAGTAATGACACCAAAGCAGCTGGATCGTTCTAAAGACATAATGATGAGGACCATCAATAAGTACCAAACCGACCTATGTCTGGTTGGTTAACCTCACAAACGATCCTAGCTGTTGTACTAGGTGTTGTAAGTTTGAAACAAAATATTTTTATTACTGAGAAATATAATCTTAAAATAAGTATATGGAATCACTTGATCAAAACTATTCAATTTTGTGTTAAACAAACGACACATTAATATACGATACAAAATATGTTTCTATAAATCTATGTAGATCATAAAATTAAGAATATAATTCGTTTAACCGTAAGTATCAAATATTTATTTTAAATGCTGCCTATTTTTAAATTAAGAAATATTTCTGGGCAGAAATTTAAAGTTTGTAAATAAAATAAAAAGGTGAATCTAACGAAAAATTACAGTTCCTTGTCGAAACCTCGCAAGATTTCCTAACATCCGCCCCTCTATGCCACTTATGAATATTCACCGGGACTATTTTGACTCGGCATACCCGAACAATAACCCGATCAAGTCGGCGCGATAAATTAAAACCCATTTTAATGAAGAGATCTCGGTAGGCTGAGAACTGGACCGTATACCAATTTGGTACGGAACAAACTAATTGTTATTTACGACCTACGCCACTAATATTTCATTTGTATTCGGAGAGAGTACCGTACCTACGTCTCAATTATAATCCGAAGTTAAGCGCAATAAAATTTGTCGGCGCGGAGAAGTTTATAGATGCACCTTAATAAAGTCCTCAATTATACAGGGTCCGCTAATTGGCAATGCTCGCTTCGAGCTGGTAATAATGCTCGCATACGCGCAAGCTCCACAGTGTCGTAGCTTTCACCGCGACAAGAGGAAATACTGCAGATAACGTATGAAATTATAGGAATCGAAAAAAATGAATGGACTTTGCTCTGAATTTTTTTTTCTTTCTACAAGCTCTATGACAAAATTTAACAGAGTTGTGTTCATTTTAAAATTTTTTCTAAAAAAGTCTGTTGGAGTTAGATTGGGTGAAATAGGTGGCCACGGCACAAGACCAAAGCGTCCAATTAAACGCTGAGGAAACATTTCATTCAAAAGTGTCATTACTTCTGGAGTACTGTGTGGAGGAGCCTCATCTTGAAGATAAAACATGCGTGCCCGATCTTGTAACGCCACATCGTGCAATAATTCAGGCTCCAAAACGTCAGCACATGTTAGTCCATTTAGTCGTCCTTCAAAGAAATAGGGACCCTCAAGTACATCGCCTATTATGCCAGCCCAAACATTTACCGAGAAGCGATGTTGAAAATGAGTTTTCCTAATCGCGTGGGGATTTTCATCGGCCCGTATGTGCATATTATGGAAATTCACTTCATCACGGGTAAATGTCGCCTCATCTGTTCCACAAACATAAGCAGGAAAGTCTACTTGATTGGCACATTGTCGTAAAAACCATCTGCAAAAACGCGTTCGTTGATCACAATCCGAGGGTAAAATCTGTTGAACTGGTCGCAGATGATAGGGGTGCAACAGCTGGCGCCTTAAGATGCGATGTACGGCACGAGATGAGGTTCCTACATGCTGTACGAGTCGTCGAGTACTAATTGTGGGGTCTTCGTCAAGATTTTCCAACACTGTGTCTTCAACATTAAGGTTCACTTGCTGACCACGTCCTTCTCCTCGAGGAATAACACTTCCCGTATCTCGCAGCCGCTGAACGCACGTTGAATTGAAAAAAAAACTCAAAAATAGAACTTTTTCGTATAAGACTGTAGTTTAATTTTTATACATGCCACAACCTGTATAAAATTATTTGAATAAAATTTGGTATAATTTTAGTTCTATCAAGTTACTGTACTATTTTTCCCCAGTTAAAGGTTTCAAAATCCACGAAAGAAAGACGAAATTATCTCTAGTAGTGGAACGAATATCCCAGGAGTGCAAAGCTGGCAATAGCAGTAAGTAGATGCGATTAGGGCGAGATGGTTGCGTGTCGATCTCCCATATCCCCTCAGAGGTATACAATACAAAAGACCTGACTGATATTATTACTTTTAAGAGTTGTACGGTCGGTGATCGCGCTGGGAGAACGTATTTCGTTGGAAAATCTAGCAGGCCGTCACGTCGTTCGGCTTGGGAGAGGATGGATGTGTTTGTACGAGAAGAATACGTGTTGTTGCAATGGCGTAGTTGTAGTTTCTAGAGGTGTGTTTTAAGATGAAGGCTTCGACTTCTCGAGCCAATTAATCAATATCGATTTGTCAGTGCAATTATAGAGGATAGGAAGTTGGATGTTACAAGCTAAGGCTAAAGGATATGTCATGATTAAGGTTACAAAACTCGAAGTTGCTTTTTCCTGACAGTTGTCTAGACGCAACACCGTCTAGATGTTTTGAATACTGACTTTTTCTACAAGAAATCCTAACAGTAAACAATTTTTGAACGATATTTGTGGATATATATTAAAAATTTTGAATCCTGTTTCTCTTTAAAGTACCAAATTCTACTACCACCGTACATGATGTTTACTCTGTAATTCTTCTCCTTCAAAACTAGTTTCTTCCTCTTCTTCTACACGTTTTTAAATTTTTATAAAAGCGAAAGGTTATTTAAAACCAAATTCGATGCAACGACTCATATTCACCGCTGTGAAATAACCACCCTGTATGTCGTATGGCTCCAATGCCCCCATACGGTTCCACAGCGATACTACTATCCTCTCTCTATCTCTCTCTGTCTCACACCGATCCATTCGATTAGTTTAATTGTTCTGAGAAAGATAAACATGATTAGTGCCCTGGCCTACGCGGTTTCACTGATTGATCTTGTGTTTTATAGCAGCGACCTCATTTGTTGCGGTTTCAGTGTGCAAATGTCGGACGTTAATTGTGGACTGGACTGTTCCTCGGGAAAAAATCAATACGGGTAGTGCTTTTTTCGATTTTTATACGAGTTTCGTCATTTACGAGGCTATCTCAACTAATAACGGCATATTTAATATTTTGAAATGTAACATTCGTGTTTTTTGGACTAGATTACAGAAAAATGGCTCCAACTGTAATACATTCACATTGATTCTGCAAACTGGAGAAGTTAGTTGCATTTATATGTTTGTTGTGAACAATTTGTGACCTAATAGTTTGTTCAATAGCACATTACAAATTTGGGGATAATAGTGATGAGTTGGACATCATCCCAGGAAGTCTAAGATTCTGACAAAAGTAGAAATTGGAAGCTTATGATGAATGAGAACAATTCACGCTGCTATATTGCGGTTATTATTAAAATTAGTGGTAGCAAGACACATAGTCAGAGAACGTTTACCCTGTATATCGAAAATACTTTGCTTTGCATCCACAACCATCAATTATTTCCCATTCCAAAGACCAATGATACCTCCGCAGAAGACTTTGTATTGTTCCTTCAAAAGCTATATTCACAAAACGCCCTGTATAACCGTGGCGTCAGTCGATGTTATTTGCCCTTCCAGACGCAATCACGTGGATTGGCGAATTACCTTTCTGGTTTACTACCATGTTCCTCAAGATTTCGCGGTCGACGCCATTACAGAGACGTCGCGACGGAAGGAGGGGCTGACGCCGTTGCCATGGTTACCGCGAAGCTCAATGCCAATATACAAATTGAGGATGATAGGAGTCGATTCTATCTCCACCCAAAGCGGAGCGGTCTCTGAACACTGCTGATGGTCTTTAACAAAGCTAAATCTTGTATATGTTAGCTTAAGAAGAAGAAAAGATAGCTAATCCAAATTTTTTCATAAATATGATATATTATTAAAAAATAATGCGAAGGCAATGTAGAATATAACGAAATATCAAATTAGTTTTATTTACTTAACCTTAAAAATACCTTTGTGAATTAAACTGGTTCAAATTTTAACATTATTCGAAGATGACAGCGTTTTTTTGTAGAACTACACGAGATACAGTACGATAACGAGAAACGTGAAAACAGGTGACATCAAGTTTGTTGGTAGATACACGTTGCCACATTACGCAATCACGTATCACTGCAATTTCAATTTTAAAGGTAGACACATCGATGTCATATCACGTAAGTTCACGTATCATTAAATACAGATGTAATACGTTTCGCATCATCACATATCACACAAACATGTGTAGGATCAGTCTTAAAGGTGAAGACATTGTTCTCACATCACGTATCATCAGAGACATGTTTCAAGGAAAAAATGAACACTATAACAGTTAGAGAGGGCAGAGTACAATATTTCAAACTGGTTTTATTCAAAGACGGTTACTTTTACGTACAATTTTGTGAACTGAGTTGATTCAAATTTGAAAACTAAACGATGCTATCACGTATCACCGCGTGTAAAGTGCAAGTATGTGACATTAACTTAGGGATCGAGATAGGTCATGTTACGTAATCACATATCACCGATTAATATCTATCTTAAAGGTGGACACACCACGTGAGTTCACGTAGCATCACGTAACACTACAAAAGCTTCAGAAGATATAGTAAAAATATTTCTAGCAGGTTTTTCATCGTACTTTCAAAAGGATGAAGCACTATCTGAAGAGCAATCTTGGGGTAGTGTTTTAAGTTTTTTCATTTTTACGAATGTTTTAATTAAAAATTGTTTAAATACCTAATCTGTGCCTTAAACAGCGACGGTGTTGAAGTGGAAGAAACCTCGATTAAATTCGGAAAAGCAGGATATTTTTTCCAGACCTTGTGTTGAGAACGAGCTCCTGTTGCGCCCCGTCTGGAAAATCTGCGAATCAGCTGTTGATTATGTGACAGGCTATGTGTGGCGAACGAAAACATAAATATACAAGTTCACGCAATAGCGTGCCCGGCACTTGAAGATCTCTGTGCACAAAACACGCAATCTGCCACCAGTACGAGAGTGAGAGCAAGCTCGGGCCGTTGCACATTTTTTTGGCACGATTCGTCGTTCCTTGTTCCAGTGGCCTAGTGTCTGGATAATCGTCAAAAATGTATCAATTTTTTCGGTCGAGAATGTAAATCTTAAAGGTGAAGTTTCAAGGTCAAGATAACTAAATATTTAGAGGTGTTAAATTTTCAAAATCTCGTTTTAGACCAGGGCGCATCTGTCGAAATATCCCCCTTCTTGGATGTAAGAAGGGGCAAGCTAATTTTTGCTGGATTACCTTCAGTGCAACTCACATAATAAAAGTGTAGATCCCTAGATCTGAGCGAGGTCCGGAACATTTTTAAAATTGCAAAAATGTTTAAAAAATTAAAAAATATTCCTATTTTATCTGAGTGTTTTACTTATATCTTGGAACCTATGCATTTTGGAAAAATATTGATGAGGAAAAAAAGTTTTAGAATTGAATATTTTGCACAATATAAGTACTGGAAGTTAAAAATGTTTAAATTTATTACCGATGTTGCAAAACAGCAATAATTGATGAAAAAAAGGCAAAATAATCAAGTTTCTTGGATAATTTTTTTTAAATATTTTAATTCCGAGGGCATTCTAATTTTGTTAAAAAAACTTTAGAGTATAATAAAAAACACACCAAATTTCATTAAAATCGGTTCTATAGTTTTCGCAAAATAATTTTTTGAACAAAAATTTGAAAATTTTTTTCAAATTTTCAAATTGTTGCACAGCCTCAAATAACGTATCTAGATACTTGAAAATTTGTTCACATAGAAAAGATATTTCAACCTTTCAAATGGTTTTTGAAAAATTGAAATCGGTTGATTAGGACGAGCACAGTAAATTTTTAAAGTTAACACTCATTTTTTATTTTTAAACAATTAGATTACATTTATCAATTTGCAATTTAGTTTTTTTCAAAAATTATAATTTTAAAGTACTCGGAAAGACGCTTATTTAAAAAAAAAAGTTTCGTTTATTGATTTTCGAGATATGAGCGGACAAAATTTATCGGCATTTATCGTTAATTTATAAACAATTTAGCAATAATCTTTGATCCAGTGGCTTCGTTTTTCCGAGTTCTAAGCTGGAAAAAATTTTCATATCCATAAGTTATCGGCAACATAGATAAATCAGCGGAAAACATGAAAAGTGGGGGAGGGGTCTTTCGCTCCGAAACTGAATTCGGTTCAAAATGCGAAGGTACGAAAAAATTTCGATATTTTTTTAATGCGATGTCTCGCGAGCCAAGGAATTCGAATATCGTAATGCTAACTCTCTGATTTGCACATATTTTGTTATAAACATAATTTATTATTTACGCATTAAATATACTGTATATTTTACCCAATGCTTTCGCATTTTTTCAATGAAAAAATTTGTTTACGTAAATATTTCTACACTCTGAATCTACAATTATTTAAATTTTTGTTCAAACAAATTAAAAAATTTTTTTTATTTAGAAATAAATTTTTTCTTAAACATAGATAAAATTAAGAAAAAACAGTATCTACTTTAAAATTATAACTTTTGAAAAAAACTAAATTGCAAATTGATGAATGTAATCTAATTGTTTAAAAATAAAAAAAGGGTTTTAACTTTAAAAATTTACTGTGGCTGTCATAATCAACCGATTTCAGTTTTTCAAAAATCATTTGATAGGTTGAGCGGTCTTTTCTATGTGAAAAAATATTCAAGTATGTAGATGCTTTATTTGAGGCTGTGCAACATTTTGAAAGTTCGAAATTTTTTTTCAAAATTTTTTCAAAAAATTATTTTGCGAAAACTATAGAACCTATTTTAATGAAATTTGGTGTGTTGTTTTATTATACTCTAAAGTTTTTTTTACCAAAATTAGGATACCCTCGGAACAATTAAAATATTTAAAAAAAAATTAACCAAAAAACTTGATTATTTCGCCCTTTTTTCATCAATTATTGCTATTTTGCAACATCGGTAATAAATTTAAATATTTTTAATATACAGTATATTGTGCAAAATTCAATTCTAAAACTGTTTTCCTCTTCAATATTCTTCCAAAATGCTTAAGTTCCAAGATATAAGTAAAAAACTCAGATAAAATAGGTATATTTTTAAATTTTTTAAACATTTTTGCAATTTTGAAAATGTTCCGGACCTCGCACAGATCTAGGGATCTACCCTTTTGTTATGCGAGTTATACTGAAGGTAATCCAGAAAAAAATTGCTTGCCCCCCTCTCACATCCACCTCAAAACAGATCCGCCTGGTCTATTTTATTGTTTGCCGTTTTGATTAAAGATATTTTATGGTTTTCTGGACCGATTATCATATTTTGGGCTCGAAATTTCTGCGTTCCTGGTAACTCTAACTTCCAGGTTAGCCTTCAATGACATCCTCTAATGAAAGAGCCGCCGCAAGCCATTTGCGTACGCACCTGACCGCGATTTTCGATTGGGAAAAGCAATCCGCTCGGACCGAGGGGCCGCGTCGTCGTGACCTCCCAATTTAACCATCGATCCCCGCGAATTTCTCAAACTTCTACCCCATTAACTTGGTAGCACGCTACTCCCGATGATGCCTATCGACGCCTGCCCTCTTCGCGGCGTAATAAATTACGGCGTATTTCGTGGTAAACGAATTCCGATAAATTCCGAAAGTTTGATTTATAAACGGTAAAACTCCGAAATTATTTATGCCCGGCCCAGGGAATTGTTTTTATTCGGCCTGGGTTTAATGCGGCTCGGTATTATTAATGATATCATAATTCTAGTTTGACTTTTATATATGCGATCTGCGGGCCCAGCGGGTCTAGTCCTTTTGGCCCTAATTAAAAAAATATACATTGTTACTTTGATATTTGTGAAACTAATGCAAGCTTAGGTTCTGACCGGGGGGCATGGGTTGTTTTTTATTTGTTCGTGTAGCGGTGTAAGTAATTTTCATGGTACGAGCCATTTTTTCAATCTTTGATAGCTTTTTCTTTACCTTTTCACTGTTTTCTAGAACAAACCGAGCGAATAGACGACACATGAGGTTTAACGAACGAAATATGAAGAGAAAAACGTCGATCAACGTCAAGAAGAGGCTTATTTAGTACAATCTTGACGATAACAGAATCAATATACGTCAAAGTTCAATTGTAGTTCAGTTATAGTCTAATCAGAAGTAAAACCCAGTTAAAATGGACTTTTAATTGCACCCAATTTGAAAGAAACTGTCAGTATAACTATTAATTAAGTCCAAATGTCTTGCTTTATTTTAATTAATAGATTCTAATTAGTATCCATTTGTAATTTAAGACGTACATCAAATTAATTTATAACCACTAACACATAATATACCTTCCCAAAGAGAGAAACGTCAATAAAAACTTTGAACAGGCCGGAGAAGTACATTTTTATGGAGAATTGAAACAGTATGTACCTGAATTAAATTATAGTTCAGTTGTAGTCTAATTGGATTTGAGTTAAAAGTTTGATGGAATCTAGTCTGTCTAATTTCTAATTGGGGTCTTGTTGAAATTCAAGTCACTCAATTCTCCTAAACCAAAAGTTTTAGGGTTTTTAAAAACTTATATAACATACCCGAATACCCAAGTTACCTTTGAAAGTTTCTAGCTCCATAACAACGCCGCGCCGTTCTTTTCTCTAATAGTGATTATCTTGTCTATCTTGTTATCTTTTAGTGAATAATTTTCTCGAAAAAATGGCACTTAATTGAAGTTTTAATGATCACAGGATATGGTGATAGAAGACAAAGTTGTGACGGAGTAGTAGATATTCTTTCTTTATTGTAATAGTTTAAAAAAAAACTTAAAATGTTTGTATTTTATGATTTTTCGATAGCTATCTTACTTTAGGAGATAATCGACCGTTTCCATACACATTGTCGACCCTGTATAAGCTCCATTAAATTTACTGGACAGTTTTATTAAATACTTTATTATGAACTACTTTTAAAGACTTTCATTCGTTATTTATTCACCACTTTACTAGAGAACGAAGTGTTTCTCATTGCAGCTTTATCGGAATGAACCTTACAAGACCCGAACAAGTCTTTTTGTACCTCCACATTTGCTCTACACGCTAGCTATATCTAAATTGGGATCATTGGGATCCGTGCCGCTAGTGGACAACGTTTCAAGAGCGACGGATTAGCAGATGGTTACGAGTCGCGGTCAGCGCGTGTGGCATTCCGTCAAAAACCAACCCGATTATTAAGGGATTGTTTTTTTCGCCGCATAGGCGCCATCTGCAATTCGTTTGAGTCTTGTGCCATGGTAATTTGTTGGCTGGGTAGTGTTTCGTTTCATTTAGCAGTCGAAGTTTCGAAGGTACGTCTGAAGGCGCGTACAAACCAGGTTTGAGAAGTGTTCGCGAACGACTTTACGGAATTTTTATTTTTCGATCTTACAATCATGAAGTTATCAAACAAAGAAGTTAATAAGCGAGAACATACACTCACAATTTCCTTATTAACCTCGCACTTAATTATTATGTTGCAATATTCTCGAGAAGTGCAAGTTGCCATTGTTACACGACCGCATCACAATCGCATTTATACTTTGTTAGCTGTTTCGTTGAACTGAACTAGTTACAAAACAAATTGGAGGGTCAAGGACATACACCTGACGAGTGATTTTATAATTTCTCTAAAAAATATCAATAAACAGAGATAAAACTCAAACTGTGACCTTTGAAGAGTCTTTGATGTGTGCTGTACTTTCGAATGCTATCGCTATCTCACCCCACCTCAACGAATCGTATCCTGGCGAAGCCGAATTCCAGTTTCGACTGCAAAGCCCGCCCCACCGCGCCGTCAGATCCGAGTAGTCTTCCTGTAATTATGCGGAGCCCCCCCGGGGGTGACTCACGCTGCATCCGGTCGGGCGCCGCGATAGGCCGCGCTGTCGAAGTTTCCGCTATTACCTGCCGCGCGGTTCCACAACCCCACACGACCGCCGCCGCCGGCAGATACCATCGAGATCTTCAGAATTCACAGGCGGCGCATGCTAATTTCGGAAGTTTTAATTAAGGAGTCGTAAGTCCGGTCCGGACTTGTCCGATGTACGCCGAGAAAATAGTTTGGAGTAATCTAATGATCTAAATTGGCAATACGTAATATTTATGTGATACGTGACCTTGCGCGCGTCATGATAACTGTCTCCACTTCTAAGCTTGATTTTGGTGCACGATTACTTGTGAAACGTGACACAAAAGAATAGAATAGAAGTGTGCTTCACATTTAAATGTTTTAACCTGACGTGACTCCTTTCTAGCTTGAAACCATTCGCTTTCACGTATCACAATGTTATTTTTTATTGGTTTATTTTTAGTTAGGTTGATATTTGGAGGAAGTTTGGTGTTAGTTTTAATAGAAGTATGCATATTTATTCTTCCATAAAATTAAACAATAGAACTAAGCATCATATCACACATTTCGTCTAATGATACGCGAGTACGTGCTAACATATCGATGAATCTCCATATTTAAACTATATATTGCACTTTCCTGTGATACATGACAACATATTTCTATCATTGAGCTTAACACAACACGTTTCACGTATCACAGAATTAGATTAATTTAATGTTGGTTTAATTTTAATTACCATGATTTTTGTATGGACAATATCACACTTTTTGTATAATGATACCTAAATTATGTGTTAACATATCAACTTGTCTTCACATTTAAGCTTTATATTGCATGTTTTCCTGTGATACGTGCATTCACCCATTATGCCATACGATTTCACGTATCACATAGTCTAATTTTTCTTGGGTTTTAGTTATGATGATATTTGGAGGAAGTTTGGAGTCAGTTTTAATAGAAGAATCCATATTTATTCTTATGTAAATTAAAAAACATAAAACTAAGCGTTATATCACATATTTCCTCTAATGATACGCGAAGTACCTGCTAACATATCTATGAATCTTCATATTTAAACTGTATATTTCACTTTTGTGTGATACGTGACAAGATATTTATATCATTGAGCTTGACCCCACAAGTTTTCACGTATCACAGAGTTAATTTAATTTAAGGTTAGTTTGGAGTTAGTTTTAATAGAAGAATCCATATTTATTCTTCTGTAAAATAAAAAAAATAAAACTAAGCACTATATCACATATTTCCTCTAATGATACGTGAAGTACGTGCTAACATATCTATGAATCTTCATAGTGAAACTGAATATTTCACTTTCGTGTGATACGTGACAACATATTTCTATCATTGAGCTTGACGCCACAAGTTTTCACGTATCACAGAGTTAGTTTAATTTAAGGTTAGTTTAATTATAATTACCATGCTTTTTGGGGTATCTTGACTTTAGATTTAATGGACGACATTACATGTTTTGCATAATGATACGTGATTTATGTGTTAATGTGGCCTCACATTCAAACTTTATATTCCATGCCTTCCTGTGATACGTGCTCTCACCTGACGTGCGTTATGCCACACGATTTCACGTATCACATAGTTTAATTTATTGATGATTTAATTTCAACAACGATAATTTTTTGGGGTTGTTCGTTAGTTTCCGATTTTTCAGCGCGTAGAAGGAATCAGCCGAGACCGCCGCCGCAGCCGGATCGAAGCGAGCGTCGGTCGCGGGGCCGACGCCGGGCGGCAGGAACAATGGCACGTGGCCCTGCCACAATCAGAATTCGACGAATGAGCGGGCCATCGCGTGCCATGCCCGCGAATGGATATGCGCGCGAGTCACGCGATCCTCCGAATGTAGTTAGTTTATTTTATGCCTGCCCGGTAGAGACAATGGTAAATGACAAGTCGCTACCTCGCCCCCGGAGCCCGGATCCGAAACAGAAAGGGATCGCGGGGAAGGGGCCGGAGTGGATTGAATCGAAGCCTGCCCTCGGAATTTAAGGTGGATTGTAGAGAGGGCTTGATACTAGTCGTATATTTCTCTACCTTGTACGTCTAATAGCGGTATTAAGGCGTTATTATACGCTTGACGCACGTTTCGTTGACTAAGATGTAATCATCACGCAAAGGAAAAGCGAAGATTTTCCAAATTATCTACTGGAGTGGAATAAACAAGGCGTTTAAGGTAAAAATCGATAGGATTAAAATCAGGTAAACGTGCTGGCCAAATATGAATTTCCGTGATTCTAGATAGGCCTATTCCTGGTATTTAAAATATAATTTCTTGTAACTGTTGCCATGTTCTTCTACAAAACGCAACATTTCTAGGAATGTCTTGAGGAAACAATTCTTATAATTTTTGGATATGATACAGCGTTAACTGTTAAGCGTTGAGAAAATCTTCTTCTGGAAACTGTAGGATTTTCCTTAACAACTATATCCTCATTGCCACATTTTTTGAGTAAATTACAAAATTCGATTTCCTGACAATTTCACAGCACTACATTGGAATTATTCAAATCGGATTATACGGATCGTATTAAATGTAAACATTTACATACGCCTGAGGGATATATTAACGTGCATGCGAGCCTCCAGGAAAGCAGTGGTGTCACGTGACTAACGCAAATAACAACAAATTTCGTTCTAATTGTTACCAGGCTAGTGGTGCCTCTGTTTGCTTTAATTTCCTTCGACGTCGTCAAATCAATTATTAATTATGCATATCGTCCTGACCAAGTTTAGCAAAATGATAGGAATTATTCATATTCCTATAATTTAAATTGCTAGTGATTTTTTTGTCCCTCCAATTTGTACAGAAACTCCAAATCAATGAATAATGCTTTTGCTCTTATTCATTAATAATAATAATTAATTAACATTTCTCGGACAAATATGAATATGTATTGTTAAATGAGGACACATCGAATTTAATCCAGTGTTCACCTTAGACTTTTGCCCGTACTAGCTCTCTCTCTCTCTCGCACAAGTCTGTTCCACAGCGGTTTATACTAGTGCTGGCAAAAACCGGAAAAAAGTGAAACCGGTTAACCGGGTTCCGTAAAAACCGATTTCAGATAAAACCGGTTAGTCGAATAGTTGCTAAAACCGGTTATTCGAATAACCCGTTACTTGAATCCTCAAAACCGGATATCTGAAAATCGGTGCTTTACAAAGACAGACCCGGAGAAATTGATGTCTAAAAAAAAAGGTCTTTACAAAAATCTGGAAGTCAAATTTGTTTACGCAGAAATCGATCTCCAAACAAAAAAAAAAAGGTCAATTGCAATCGGACAAATCGATGTCTAAAAAAAAGGAAGTAGATTATCGAATAACCGGTTATTTTAATATTCGGATATTTGAAGAATCGAATAACCGAATAACCGGTTTTCGGATTTCGTAAAAGTCCGAATTATCCGAAACCGGTTAACCGACTATCCAAAAAACCGATTTCAGTTGTCAGCACTAGTTTATACTAGAAAAATACAGTTTGGGCAAGTTCATTAGTTTATAACGTCTATGTCTATTACTATTCCTAGAAAAAATAAAACATTCTTATCTCCCACCTTTTAAATGACTGCAAGTCTCTTAATAAGAATTTTAGGGCAATACTATCACCTCCCGAAGCCCGATACACTATTTCTCGACACCCTGTATGCTTAAGTGGTCAGAGAAGTGACCACCGACTCGACATCCAACCACTTCCCCCCCTTCTAAACGCCGCCGAAATTTATGTTTCCCGTTCAAGTACCGGAACAATCCGGAGCACGACAATACCCTAATAGATTAAACAAATCCCGCAAATCCCCGCGCCCATTGACGTTGCTCACTGGGACGTCACCGTCATTAATACGGCATAAAGTCCGCTATTGCCCCATAATAGAACCCTGCGGCACTTGCGCCGACCCGACGCGTGTCCTTTGTTGTCTCTGGGTCGCCCGGAGAGAGGTACCGGCAATCCGTATGGTCGTGGCCACCCCGCGACCGCCGCCCGGTGGCGTAAGATCATTAGCTACCACTGCAAAATGGAGATATAAAAGGTAGTTATATATGTCGGAGGTGTCTTTCTCACGGGTCGAGTCCTTCAGACTTTGGAAATTCCAGAATTCTTTATTCAGGGAATACCCTTTTATAAATTGTACCTAGACCATAAAACTTAGAAATAGTTATCTATGAATTAAGCCGGTTATGTTATTCCCGAGTTTTACAAGCTTGGGTTTGGAGGGACTTACGGGTCACTCAACGTAGCCGCGGTCAAAGGATAGATAGCATTTACCTTATAATTACTTTATAATGGAATCCCTTAGAGATAACGAATTTGATTGGTTCGTTTAAGAATAATTTTGACCTGACGAGTGAAAAGAGAAGTACAGGGAGATGTACTGAGAGCAGTTCTACTTGAGTATTGAAGACGTGAGTACACTGCTATTCTGTTGACCGTGGATTCGTTATCGGGAATCTGGTTGTTGTCGTAAAACACCTCGAGTACTTTATTTGTAACGTTTTATTCTAAATCATTTTCATTTACGGTATTACTTATTATTTCGTGAAGATGTGTGACACGAGTAGTGATATTAACGCCCAAGTTAGCCCTACGACTCCGACATATAAAATATAGAAATTCTTATAGAATCTACTCATTTTAATATTGACGAACCAATCAAGATGAGAATGAAGAAAATGGAGTTTCAGATTCATACGACATTTAGACAGAGGATGGCGGGAAAACAGACAGATAGAAACATTTAGTCATTTAGTCGGACAGGAAGATAAACAAAATTACCGACAGAAAGACAGGTAAAAAGCCAGGATGTCAGGTAGATGGACAGAGGGAAAATACAGACGGACGATAAATAGAGACAAACAGGTATGCAGGTATAGAGACAGACAGATAAACAGACAAAAGTAGGCAATTGTAAAAATGTTTTCCAATTTTTTTCATCTCCTATTCTTACTTTAACCTTGAAATGGCCTTGAGCATGGGGGACCGCCTAGCCGGGTGTCTTGGCCGGTGGAATTCGATCTGCGGAGGTAAGCATCACGGACTCAAGCTGGAATTTGGATGGGTGACCTAAGGCAGGCTCGGGGACGTGGCTGTGTAAGCATCACGGACTCAAGCTGGAATTTGGATGGGTGACCTAAGGCAGGCTCGGGGACGTGGCTGTGGCAGCATCACGGACTTGACCTAAGGCAGGCTCGGGGACGTGGCTGTGGCAGCATCACGGACTCAAGCTGGAATTTGGATGGGTGACCTAAGGCAGGCTCGGGGACGTGGCTGTGGCAGCCTACCAGAGACCTGGGTCGCCCAAAATTTGCCGCATGCGTGTGGTCCCCGATAAATGGTAATGAGAACAGAGCAAAGAAAATCTCTGTAACTCAAGACCATGCTATCATACATAAACTGTATGAAACTTTGTCACCAAGCCACCCGTGTAGTAAATATGATGGTTTGAAGAAAAGTACTCGAGTAATGAAGGAGAGTGTACAAGGGGCCTAATAAGGCTTAAGTGCCGCGGTGGAAAAACAATTCCACCACTCTATGTACATACATACATACATACCTTGAGCATGAGGTGATAGAGGTCAACCGACATTAGATTCAGATACAGCGACCAAAAAAAACCTATGTATGCGTTTTTTCAGATTTTTCCAACCACCTTTTCTCAGTTTGACCTTCAATGACCTTGAAGCTGACGTGATAGAGCTTAACCTTAATCTTGGCATCGCAATCAGCGACCTCAAAAACCCCTGGGTATCTAGGTAGAGTCCGGTGTTTTTTTTTAACTGAATGTTGACCAACTTAATGACAATACGCTTCCTGGTGACGTGTACATACGTTCAACGCCACCCTATGTTTACATTTCACCGCTACATTTCCGTACCGGTACATTAGTCGCCGATTAATCCACGTCACACAGACGTCCCTCTAATGCCGTATTAATACGCTTATTATTAACAGGCATATTCCTATTTGCCCCTGTCAAACGATGCGCTTACATAACTGGGCGAATTTCGCTTGTCACTACTGTCGGGGGGTCCACCGGCTGCTAAATAAACGGGGCCTAATGAACTTATTCACGGCTTGTTTGAGGAAATGCGACGGTATTCGCCCGCAGCCGATCGGTAAAAAAAATTCTTAAAAATTATTTTAACGTGCATATATCTCCGAGCATCGGTATCATAATGACTGGGAATCCTTCGTGCATAGGATTGTTCCGGCGAGGAATACCGGGATCGATGTCCATAAATCTTCCGAACACTTAACGTCAGAAATAATTACACAGTTCGAGACGATCTAAGCGCCTGGAAAAGGATTAAATTGTATCAAACCGCAGTTCTTACGGGACATTAATATAATAACGCGCCAAAAAAAGAAGCAAGATGCATATCTGCCTTAAAATCCACTAAAGGGGATAATTACAGTGACGCTATGTGTGCATTATCTGTCAAAATTGAGATAGAAGCAGAAATAAACTTCTATTAGAGCCTTTGTGACCCCACGTTGGGCGCCACGTCGTGAATTTCGATTGAATTGATTACCTTTGGTGTATAAAGGTGGTCGTGCACCCCCATACTTCCATCGGGTTGCAATAATAACAATAACAATAACACTAACACGAGCTTTGCGACGTTCCAAATTGTCAAAGTCAAAATGATGTTTTTTTTAGAGCGAGGTTTCAAGAATAGTTTTCATTTAATTCTTTCCTGTTCAGAAGAAATTTAGCAACTGGAGATTAACTCCTCTGGCCGGTATATATGTTTGTCGTGTACACAAAGCGTTCTGCTGCAAGTCTGTAGTGAAATAGTTCAAAGTCCTCATCTCAAGTTCTATTGGAGAAGATTTACTTCAAGATCGAGCATATAAAACTGTTCCACGGTGAAATTTTAGTTCCCGAATACAACCTCAGGGCAGTAATGACGCCAAAACTCACCCTCGCACGCGGAATACCCACCCCGATCCATATTTCCACAACCATTAATTACAGCAGAAAAATAATCCCGTAAACGTATCAATAAAAAAGTTACGACGCTGTAAATAATGCGTCTGAGCCACCGACATAAATTAAGGGCAACCCCCGATACCATCAGCAGCCCCTGATTCGCAGCCAGCTCAACTTCCGGTGGGTATATTAATGCCCGAGGTGTACGGCGGGTCGACATCCTTGGATATTTGAAATTTATTAGAGAATTTCCATCTTCATAAATCGTGTGGGGTACGCAATAATTACGGCTTTAATGCTCAGGCTTATTAGCGAACTGTAATGGACTCGTATTATTTATCGTTTAGGCGATAAAATTGCAACCCTACGGTTTTTCCAGGTTTGCCAGATGGGAATCCTGGATCAAACAACCCAGAAAAAATATTTTTAATACAAAACACATACCTGACATCGGAAAAATTATTATTCTACTCTTAGTGGCAATATGAATAAGTCATTTATATACAGCGCAATTAAAATTGGACCTAAGACAGTACCTTGTGGAACGCCGTAACAGAATGTGGCTATTTCACTTACATAAACTATAATTTGTTTTTCATATCAAGTCAATTCATAAATCTCGTATTATTTCGGATCGCTATTCCGCCGATATTAAAGATTTGGGGTCTCGATAGTTATCGACGCGCTCTGCCTCTCGCAAATCCCATAAATCTCCGCTAACCCTTCTCTTCCCGAAGCAATGAATCCGACCACGTGTAGGGAGGCCATATCGTTCCAATAAAGCAACGTAGGCCGGCTTAATTGGATGCAGTCGCCTTTCACTTAATACTCCTTACTTACGATTTGCCGAGACGCCCGTAATCTATTGTGATTGCGAGAATGTGCGGATTCGCCCACGGCCAGCTAGGTTTAATTCAGACACCGCACGACGGCGTAATTAAAAAATCCAGCCCGCGAAAGGCACCTCGTGGGGAATTAGTTGTGGGATTATTATTTTAATTGGAGGCCTGGAGGCTTGGAGCAATGCTACGACTTTTTCCGATTGTAATTCAGGCGTTTGGTGCACCGCGAGGTACTAACTCGAACCCATTACACTTTCCTCAGTTTATAAATGATCTTGAGAATGGTATACGTTGGAAAATTTTATATTTTATATATATTGGTTCGAATAAACAGTAAATAAGTTATTAGAGAGTGGTACTGAAATTAAAAAATCCTTCTTTCAACTATCCAGAACGATAAAAACAATAAATTTTTCCGTTGGCACCCCTCGCCGTGAGAACGGCAACCCACCCGAAGATTTTTAAGCAGTTAATAACAGAAAGCAAATGAGCAGCCGCGCCGTCGGGGGGTTAGTCGCTGGCATTGTTTCGGCTCGTTGATTTCATTATTTTCACCTGGAACTCCGTCCAGCTGTTCTCTCCCATCACGCCCCGGTTCCTAGGGCCCTGCTCTCCATTTCAGAGCCCATATATCTCGCCGGACGGCGCTACGACGCGGGGGCCGGTTGTTAGTCAGCGCTCGGCGTCCGTCAGAAGTGGGATTTAAGGAATTCATCTCAGAAAGGAAAGAATCATGTAATAACAACAAGCGGACCTCAAAGAATAGTCGTTACTCTTTTTAATTAACCGCTGGAACTTAGGGACAGATCTCGAGACGAGTTCTCGGCGAAAAAAGGAGCAAAAACGCCGTATCGCCCGCCTCGTCTCGAAATCGGGGATTGCAATCTAACGCGTTTAAAAACCCATAAAATTAAACAGATTATATCATAAAAATTTAGTGGTCTCGAACGGCCAACGTGCTGCGGGACGATCTCCCAATTAATTAACGAAATTGATTTTTTGACAAATTTTTATCGGCCTGATAAATCAGGCTCTTATCTTGATCGGCAATGATGCGGCTACCTGTGGGAGGACCAACGCTATTCGCAAAGCACAGGGCCGAACCCAGGGCATTTACAACATCTCTAAAGACATCTACAGTGCGAATACAGCTTTACACAATGGTGAAGCAAAGTTGTAGCGTAAACATAGTTTAAGACACACAGCGAAAGAAAAACTATTGCACAAAATCAGTTTATGTATATGGTGAAGCAAAACTGCAGTGTAAACACAGCTTAAGTATATGGTGAAACAAAATCGTAGTGCGAACATAGCTTAAGTATATGGTGAAACAAAATTGTGGTGTAGTAGTGTATAAATATTTATTAAACAAGACTTTTGACAGAAGTTGGCGCCTATAAACACATAAATTGACAGAAATGTATCTATCATATTCAAAGTGTAACTGAAATCCCTACCCCAATTTTTATGAATGACCATAAATTTGCTTGTGACATTTCTGTTTCTCTTCTTTCCGGGATATTTGGGAGTCCGGCCCTGCGCCGAATCCAGTAGCGCTGTGCTGCACAAGCCCTTAAGCGCCTGCTACTCGCAATCTCGAACTAAAATCTTAACACGAGATTTCGTATTATATTTCACCCTCCGAGAAAACGAACAAAACACCTTTACACGTACCCGTTCAAATATTGGGTTTCGCGCTACGCAAAACGAGTAAAAATCGAGAGGCGCGAGTTATCGCAAGCCGTTCTCGTATGATTTGCTCTCCCTCGGACAAAGGATTACTCGCTAAACATGGACAACCGCGGACAACCGTCACAAATGACGTATACAATAAACAAGACAAAGAAAACATATTTTGACATGTATACGGACTTGGTATTACACTTATAATGTTTACAGAAAGATATCTGGTTAACCAAGACATAGAAATGGGATTTACTTATTCACTTTATTAGTACATTATTACTAGTACTATTGGTTAAAGGCGTAAACACTAATAAAATAGTACAATTCTGTATGCACTATATTTAGTAGTACACACTATTAAACTAGTGTATAAATAATTTACACTAATAAAATAATACACTTATTATTACTAAATTGATTTACATTTGCACTAATAAAGTAGGATATACTTGGAGATATTATTTCTAAATGCACTAATAATAGAGTACTCTTATTTGCACTAATAAAGTAGTACAGTTCTGTATGCACTAATAAAGTAATACACTTTTGTATGCACTATATTTAGTAGTTTACACTATTAAACTAGTGTATAATGATTTACACTAATAAAGTAATGCACATTCATTATTACTAAACTGATTTACGTTTGCACTAATAAAATAGGATATACTTGGAGATATTATTTCTAAATACACTAATAATAGAATACTCTTATCTGCACTAATAAATTAGTAATGTACATTACTTAATGGTGCACATTTATTTGCATAAATAAATTGGTGCACAATTATATGCATTGCAAAAGTAGCCCACACTCTAGTGCATTTATAAAGTGTTGCATTCTCCGTGCACTAATAGTGGAATACGCACTAATAAAGTGATACAATTTTGTTGGCACTAATAAAGTATATAATGCACATTTATTATGCATTATATTAAATTAACGCACATTTACTTGCATTACTAAGTTGACGGACTCTTGCTCTAATAAAGTGGACATAGTAGAGTCTATACACTAATAAAGTAGAGCAGTTTTGCATTACTAAACTTGTGCACACTTAAATATACTGCAAAAGTAGCTTGTACATAGACACAGTAAGCAGTTCATACTCATATTCAGTAACACAATCAGTAATAAAGTGGTGTAATTCCGTATACACTAATAAAATAATATACATTTTGTATGCGTTACTTTATTAATGTAGATTTCTTTGCATTACCACATTTTTTGATCGATAAAGTATACCCTACCAAAATAAATGCATTAATAAAGTACTACATCCTTGCATGCACTAATAAAGTGTAGTGTCCTTCAACGCATTAATGAAATAGTGCACGGAAACTTCATTTCTATTTCTGGCGTGTGTGAAGAAGTATTTTGACCCCAGACTTGTGCGACATCAACGCTACTTTCGAATTTTGGCATATTTTTTTACCAGTTTCGTCCAACCGTCCACCGGGCTTAGATAAGGACGTAATTACCCCGTCGCGAACCCCGCTCAGCCCAGGGCAGCGACCACAGACAGTAATTAGCTAATTACATGTATATCATTTACGTACACTGCCGCACTGACATGGTGCGGTGGTTTTTCGGTGCAGGGGATACCGACTCCGAGAATTAGCCGGCCAACTGACGGCCCAGCTGTCCGTCACTGCCATTGGGGTACAGCTCGTTTATCTCGGAGGAGACGGCCGCAATTATTTCGGACGGCGTTTTCACGTCTGCCGGCGGAACGCACCGAATAACGCGCTTTGCGAATGGAAAGGTGGGTATTTTTTGGTGCACGTTACCAGACTGTAATTTTTTTGAATGAATCGTATATCCAGGGAGATTTTTGGTTTTTTGGCTTTCAAATATCACTAGAAATGAAAATTTTTCTATGCGCATAAAAAAAAACGTGGGTTTAACTTTTGTCGGCACAATATGTTAAAAAAATTCGAAAAATGTCGTGTTTTTCTTCTTTTTTAATTATGTATCTTTTCAAGAGTTGATTTTAGGCGAAAATGGAAGAGGAAAAAAATGTTTGTAATTAATTTTTTTACAAAATATGACTAGTTACAAATCGAATGAATCATGATTATTATTGTAAAAATCGAAAAAATCGCCAAAAATGTGGTTAAAAAACATTACATTTTAGGGATTTTCTTTGGGGTCTTGGAATTGGGCATAGGGCCTTCATACTTGGCTCAAGAAAACTTCATGTTATGTAGAATCATCACACCAAATTTCATCAAAATCGGTTCGATAGATTTTGCATAATAATTTTGCAATCCAGATTTTGAAAAAAAATTTCAAATTTTCAAAATTTTGCACAGCAAAAACCAAGTGTCTTTGATAGTTGAAAATTTAATCACATATAGAAGGGCTCGCAAGCTTTCAAACGTTTTTTGAAAAATTCGAATTCGTCAATTAGGAGAGCTCTGGCATTTGAAAATAAGCAAATTATTTTTTTTAATCGCAGACATTTTTAAGCGCGTCGCGATTTTGAACTCGCCGATTCAATTTCGAGCAGGCCGAAGCGGCTGCGCTCTCTACTTCCCCTACCACCACCACCTGTACTATTTTCTTGAATTTCTCGCTTGCATAAATAACTTTAAACGCGTTTTAAAGTAGGTTGCCAATGAAGAAAAGTATTGCAAACTTAGACCTGGTAAGTACTCGGAATACCAAAGGCATTTTTCGAAAAATTAGCTGGGATGTACGTTTAGTGTAAATGACGGTTAATTTTGATCGGCTATAACTACGTAATTAATTGACCAATCGATCTGTTTTCTTTTCCTAAAGAAACGTCTTTCCAAGAACTTTTAAAACCTATTTTAAAAAAATTGATTTGGTTGAATATTCAAAAAGTTATTCTAATTGTTTATTGAAAGTACAAAAATTCGATCAATGTTTAAACAAGCGTCAGAGCTCTCCTAATTGACCGATTCGAATTTTTCAAAAAGCGTTTGAAAGCTTGAGAGCCCTTCTATATGTGGTTAAATTTTTAAGTATCTAAAGGCCTTGGTTTTTGCTGTGCAAAATTTTGAAAATTTGCAATTTTTTTTTGGAAATTTGGTGTGATGATTCTACATAACATTAAGTTTTCTTGAGCCAAGTATGAAGGTCCTATGCCCAATTTAAATACCCCAAAAAAAATCCCTAAAAAATATTTTTTTAACCCCATTTTTGGCGATTTTTTCGATTTCTACAATAATAATCATGATTCATTCGATTTGCAACTAGTCATATTTTGTAAAAAATTTAATAACAAACTTTTTTCCTCTTCCATTTTCGCATAAAATCAACTGTTGAAAATATATACAGGGTGTATCTAAATAACCCCGAAAAAATTCAAGGGGCGATTCTCCGATGAAAATTAATAGGGGTCTTTGGTATAAAATTTTTTGAAAAAACCCTCCCCTGAAAAGTTACGCCCCTCCTAAAATTACAAAAAAAAATTGTTTTTCTTTTTTATCTTCCACGTACATCAAGCTAAAGAAACCAAACTTGGTGAACATTATCTGTCAATAAAACTACACTTTTTGAATTTTTTTCAACCCTGAACTATTTTTGTAAGGGGTTGAAATAATCAACCCCTATGACATTTTTTCTTATAATTTTTTTTTCGATAAAATTTTTTCCTTTTAAAAAATATGTCTAAAAAACCCCATTCATTTACTAACTTTTTGATCTCTTCAAGTTTCTTCGAAAAGTTAAGGATTTATGACAAAAAAAAATAAATGTATTGTAATGTATTTTTAAAAAGATGAGCTGTTTAACGCGAGTGTATTTTGCCGAAAGATCTAGTGGCCTGTTCTTTACAATGGAATCCGTAGAAACAAATGTCAATGTCATTTATTGTCATATTAAATAACATTTTATTAAAAAACACTCAACCAAATAGTTGACCTATGATTCTACTAGGCTAAGAAGTTTGGAACTTAGACTAAAAGTGAACAAATGATGAATAATGTTATAACAGTAACAAAAAATAAAAATCTGTCGGATATTGACAATACAATCTACAAAAAATGTTGAAAATGATTGCCTTCAGCTTCAATACAAGCATCTACTCTTGTTCTCATAGAATTGCGTATGCGTTCAAATATTCCTGGTGAATTTTTTATCGTTTCACACCCTGCTACAATGCGGTTTCGCAAATCATTGATATCTTCAACTGGCCTTGAGTAGATCAAAGATTTCAGATATCCCCATATGCAAAAATCCAAAGGATTAAGGTCAGGGGAGCGGGCTGGCCAATTTACATATCCTCCTCGACCTATCCATCGATTGGCATACACCTCATCCAAGTGACGTCTTGCACGTATACTAAAGTGGGCTGGTGCACCGTCGTGCATAAACCATAAACGTTGCCTAATTTGAATGGGAACTTCTTCAAGAATAATAGGTAATTCTTCGAGAAGATGACAATATGAGTCACCATCTAATCGTCGTGGAAGAAAATAGGGACCAATTAAATGATCGTCGATAATTCCGAGCCACACATTTAATGAAAATTGATACTGATGATTTCCTTCAAAAAAGTCATGAGGATTTTCCTCAGCCCAAATATGATTGTTACGAAAATTTCTAATACAGTCTCTTGAGAAATTCGCCTCGTCAGTAAATAAAATATTTCTTAAGAACTGCGGCGCTTGGCCGATCATATTAATAAGCCATTGACAAAAAACCACACGTGGTAAAAAATCTCGAATCAGTAACGACTGCACCCGTTGGAGATGATAGGGATATAACTGTTGTTCTTTTAAAATTCTAAAAACTACCGAATGGCTTACATTTAGGACACGAGCTATTTTCCTGGTACTAGTTTCTGGGGATTCCTCAATTAAATTAAGTACGGCTTCATCGACAGCTTCAGTTCTAACTTCTCGGCTACGGCCACAGTCATGACTTCTCTTTTCAAATTTTCCAAGTTCCCGCAAGCGTTGGTGAATATTTGTGAACGTAGTATGGTGGGGTAATCTACGCTCTGGGTACTGTTCAGCATAAAGTCTTTGCGCTTCCAATGCATTACCGTTAGCATACCCATATGTAAAATGCATATCTGCCATTTCTAAATTCGAATAGTTAACCATATTTTCGGTTTATTAACTAATATTTTCTACACAAAATCATGAAACTTGTGAAATAGTAAGAAACAGTAACAATAAATGACATTGACATTTGTTTCTACGGATTCCATTGTAAAGAACAGGCCACTAGATCTTTCGGCAAAATACACTCGCGTTAAACAGCTCATCTTTTTAAAAATACATTACAATACATTTTTTTTTTTTTGTCATAAATCCTTAACTTTTCGAAGAAACTTGAAGAGATCAAAAAGTTAGTAAATGAATGGGGTTTTTTAGACATATTTTTTAAAAGGAAAAAATTTTATCGAAAAAAAAATTATAAGAAAAAATGTCATAGGGGTTGATTATTTCAACCCCTTACAAAAATAGTTCAGGGTTGAAAAAAATTCAAAAAGTGTAGTTTTATTGACAGATAATGTTCACCAAGTTTGGTTTCTTTAGCTTGATGTACGTGGAAGATAAAAAAGAAAAACAATTTTTTTTTGTAATTTTAGGAGGGGCGTAACTTTTCAGGGGAGGGTTTTTTCAAAAAATTTTATACCAAAGACCCCTATTAATTTTCATCGCCCCTTGAATTTTTTCGGTGTTATTTAGGTACACCCTGTATAATTAAATAGGAAGAAAAATATGACATTTTTGAATTTTTTTAACATATTGTGCCGCCAAAAGTTAAGCCTACGTTTTTTTTGCATAGAAAAATTTTCATTTCTAGTGATATTTGAAAGTCAAAAAGCCAAAAATCTCCGTGGATATACGATTCACCCAAATATGGACTTTTTGAAACAGATACCGTCTGGACTATAATTTTTTTGTCGGAAATCTCATATAAGGCTTTTTTGTTTATTTTAATGTTGTTTTGGATGGTCCAGCCAAGAAATTCTTTTAAGTACGAATTGTGAAGAAACTCAGAACAGTTATTGTTCTTCCTCCCGGGGTTCTCGAAGGAAGTTTTACGCCGAACAGCCTGTAATTTCCGTTAAATTACATGTGACGCAATAATGGTAATAAGCGCAATTTAGCCCGTCCGCGAGACTATAAAATTATAATACGGATCCGCTGGCTTTTGTGTTTTTTAAATAAATTTTACAGTCGACCGTACGGTCCCCTCTGCACTGATTGCTTTTTATGGTTTGGAATATCAGCGCTTTACTTCTTCCAACAGGCCGGATGATGATAGGGTAATGGCTTTTCGCACAATGTTGTGCTTGATTGGTCGAGAGAGATGTAACGCCCGCGGATATGTTGCATGTTTCATCCTGTTCCGCTCCATATGGGTTTCTTGTCCCTCTTTTATTATTTTACTTTGTTTATTTGATAAACATTTAAAACCCCATTCAATTTAGAAGTTTTTCAAGGAGGTCAAATTCTCAAATCACACGCGGACATCACTGCAGGATCCTTGCGGATTCAGCCTAGGGTGTGTTCGAACGTCAACCAAGTACCCTGTAGCTTATTAATCACAAATACGAATATTTTTCCACATTCTAATAGCAATACGAGTACCAACATCTTTGCAATGCACTGTATGACAAGCGTGTTAATCTCTATAGTGAATACTTCTAAAAATAAATAAAAAATCTATTTTTCGCTGCCGCTGCGTTGCCGATAACGGAATGGGCCAATCAACATGTCGTATAAGTATGTATGATTAACTTATCTGACAATAAAAACGTCACGATGCAAATGAAGGCCGGCTATCTTTATTTTATATATTGTAAACCAATCGCCGGGTTAATTAGCATATTTGTTGGTAAATGAAGCAGTAAATAACTCCCACTTGACGCGTGGAAAAAATACAGCGTAAGATAATCACAAAGGGAGTCCAATCTAGAGGGGCACTTCTCTCGGCTACTATTTCAGATTCGTCGTACCTACGGACTCCCGACATTCCACGTTTTTTGTGTTGATTGCCATCGCGCTGTCGCAGGCAGCGGCGGTGTTGCCAGCTTGCCACGCTTATTCTGTTATTTTAGAATATGTGAACAAATTCTTTGAAATTCACGTATCTTTCGATTACACCGTCGATGAAGTTTACTCCACTGCCACAATTAGGAATATGGCGGAGTTGTCAGTAGGCGGGATCGAACGTCAACTTTGTCAAGTACGGTTCGTTAACCAGAGCCGGTCAAGAATTGCGAATGTTTCGAATAAGGTTGGTTCTAATACATCGCCCTGTATTTCCGTGGCTGCAGTTTCGCGAGTCGATCGGGGACATAAATATTTAAAATGTTGACTGCGCGTATTAATTAAACACACCTCTTCTAATTATGGTAATGGACGTGAGGCTCAGGGTGGAGGGAGGGGAAAATATTTCGCGACGACCGTCGTAACTCGCGGTAAAACAGCGGGGCTACAGCGGCGGCAAGTAGTGGGACAATGCGTAAATCAAGTTAATTGCAGATTTTTTATCGGGATGGGTCTCTGGGGACGAAATAATAAACAGTAATGGCGGTTTTGGTGGTTTGGGTAGGTGGTAGGACGTTTCGAGGCGTTTTTATCACTCGGATTCAGGCGAAGCCTAAAAATATACAGGGGGGAATGAGATTTCGTCACGATAACTTCGAGAAAAGTATGAGAAGATAAATACAGATTGTAAAATACACATCTTTTTGAATTAGGCAATGCTTTTTTAATTAAAAAAGTAAATATATCAAAAACGGTTAACTTTAACGTCAACTTCTGGTATAACTATTGCTCAAATTTTCAAAATTAATATCGCAGTAGTATCTGAAATATGTCTAATGTCTCGTCAATTCAGGAAATAAGGATGGAGGATCTTTACGTTGATGTAAATTTTGGTGTTGAATTTAAGCTTGTTATATTAAAATTTTTCGCGGTTGTAGAAAAAAATATTTTTCTTGGTTTCCTGGTAAAAACCTAAAATTCATAAAAGAGTGACCGCAAAATCCTACTGTTTTTGAGACTTTGACAGAGGCGACAGGAAAAATCCTAAAAATATCCAAAAACTCGTCATGAAAAATGAAAATGAGCATCACTTTCAGTTTTTCGAAC
The DNA here is from genome assembly GCF_000390285.2 of Anoplophora glabripennis. Taxonomy (NCBI): domain Eukaryota; kingdom Metazoa; phylum Arthropoda; class Insecta; order Coleoptera; family Cerambycidae; genus Anoplophora; species Anoplophora glabripennis. The sequence continues at coordinate 4,424,854 of NW_019417028.1, forward strand.
ATTTTCGAAAATCACCCTTATTTAGGGGTTGAAAAGACAAAAAAAGTGAACAAATTAAGAATCATCAACAATTGTAAAACCCCAAATATTTCTATGTTATCAAAATAATATTTTTTCACATTATTTACAATTTTTGTATATTTGGGGGATGATTTTACCCCTTGACAGGGATGATTATTTTTGAAAATGATTGATAATGTATGGGATTACCTGTGTATAAATTATTCTAATGAATGTATTTCGAAACATTATTTTTTTCATGCATTATAATTATTTTATGTACTTTGAAGACGATGGTTGAACTTAGGGGTGGTTTTACCCTCATTTAGGGGTATTTTCCTTCAGATCTGGTGATTGTGGGTTATTAACGGTTCAATTGTCACGTATAAAGGAAAAAGAAAAAAATTGTTAATATATTTTTCGCATTTTTAGGCGTTTAGGGATATTATGGGTTGATTTTCAATCCGGACAAGACCGTATCAAATACAAAATTAGATATTTTCACGTTCATAATATTATTAATAGAAATATTTGGGGTTTTACAACTGATGATGATTCTTAATTGGTTCACTTTTTTTGTCTTTTCAACCCTTAAATAAGGGTGATTTCCGAAAATTTTCGAAAAACTGAAAGTGTTGCTCATATTCATTTTTCATTACGAGTAATTGGATATTTTTAGAATATTTTTAGGATTTTCCCTGTCGCCTCTGTCAAAGTCTGAAAAACAGGCGAAAAAATGGTCACTTTTTTGCGGTCACTCTGTCTATACGCTTTGATAAAAATGGCATTACAAATCTTGGAACTATCTTGAAAATCTTGCCCTGTAGTGTTTCAATATGAAAATCACCAAATACCAAGTTTTTGAATGTACAAATACAATTTTATAAAAAAAAATCAAAAAGGCAGTGTAATTGAAAGAATTTCTTTCCCAATAATTGAAATAAGTAAAATTTTATTACACCTTTTTTATATAAGCGAATTCAACTGCTTTTGCCGCTATTATTATTAATTAATTAAATTAATTTGTGGTTTCAATTAATAAAATAATTTGACAAACCTGATGTTACAACAACTGTTCAAAATATTGTCCACCGACTTGTAAACACATTTAGGCCCGTCTCACCCAGTTTCTACGAACTAAGACAAATCTGAAGCATCATCATGACACAAATGTCTTGCTTCAACATAAATTAAAACGATATCCATCAACTCCTAGTTGCTATTTTTTGACATTTGAAAAACTAATGTAAACACTATTGCAGTATCCGAAATCGCCTGGAGCCACGTAGAGAGACAACGTACTGTGCACAGCGACCAACGCGAATGACGCTAGAGACTGCAGTAGTCCAGCAATGTAAGGTTTGAAAATACTACAACTTCTATAATTTTTTTCTCGAAAGAGATTTTAAATTTTTTTACGATAAGTTGTGAATCATCCTGAATAACCCTCCAGACGTGGTATAACTCCAAATTTACACCCTGTAGATTTTTCCAATTTCCCAGAACGGTCCGCTAGGGTCTATCCGGAGGCGGCTCGGGCCATACCTGGGTCTAAATTGAGATATTCCTATTGGAAAAGCGCCTATCCATCACCGCTACCGCACACACTAAGTTAAGCAGTGTGATTGAAATGCTCCTAAGCGATATTAATGGATTTGTTGCGTGCGAGTCGGTGGAGCCGCCGTAGTTCATCCCGTGACCCGTGTTTAACACTTTTTTTCACCTAAAACGTTGCGTTGTCAATGGTATAAATTAATAATTTCAATAAACGGAATAATACCTGATAATTTTATCATTACGCACACGCGAGCCGATGTCCCGATACTTGTTAATCAACTCCAGACTATCTCGACGTTATCGGAGATGATTTTCGCTATCTACACAGCTAATTTAATTTGTTGAATCCTCGTATCAGGTTTTGTTAAAAATACGCAAACTGTTCTCTCTGTGCATCAAATTTATTTCTACAAATAGTACTAATTTCCACAAAAAATATCACCAACGTATTTTTGCACACTATTTTATATTTTATATTCATGGGAAAAGCGCAGTGTTATGTTTTTTCATATAAATAAATAAATATGTTTCTGTTACCTTGAAAGTAGCTTTTGGTGCGTAAGTAGCTGACTGAGAGTCGCAGGATGGAAAGCCTATCCAGTTTCGACAGGATATTTTGCTCGAAAGGCAGGAGACTAGCTAGATTATCCAGTTCAGCATTGAGCCTCTCCCTGTGCCTCTTACTGGGGTTGCTTTTCGTCACTCCGTCCTTCGGGGTAGGTTTCAAGCTGAAACAAAACCTTCTCTCAGTGTATATCACAACTGTACACTTCCCTCAGTGTAATTCGTAAAGTAATATTTTTCTTGGTGTACCTCAGATGTCAGACTGAAACGAAATTTCTTTCAGTGTGTATTATAAGTCCAATTTAGTGTAATTCGTAGAATAAAATGTATTTATTCCGATGTTGAAGTTGAAAACAACAACAAAGCGTTAATAGATCCTTTAGAAAGTTACTGACAATACCCCCCCGACGATACACCTATATTATTTATTTCGAAAATCCCAGAATAATTAATTTAATTATCGTAATGCCGAGACAGCCTCGGATCTTGCTCTGCTCGGACATGTAAATTATAGCTTTCTCATTATCATTTTTTTAATTTAATTTCCAAACGAGTTTTAAATCTCATATTATTAGATTTTAATAGCCGGTATTATACGGTTTTTTTACTTTGATATAAGACAAATGTAAGCTTGTAAACATTAGACACCTCGATATTGTAATTATGCCGTCACAAAGAGACGTAGTGACAGGTATTTTGATTTTTCGTTGTAGACTAGGTGAAACAGGCCTAAATATTTGGTTGCTGTAATTATACACAAAACGAATTTATATTCCTAAAAATAATAATACACCGCCCCTTCCTTATAACATCACCATACTGACAGTTGTAAAATTGTACGTCAACTGTCAATTTATGTAAATCATGTGGCTATTTTTGTTTCTTTGTAGGAAATAAATGTTTGTATTGATTTGTCGTTGCATATATAATCGTCTAATACGACTCAACAACCTGGATAATTATCCACCATGAGAACCATACGCGGATGTTATTCACAGTGATTAAGCGAATAGGAAAAATTGTGGAATACATATAAATGTGTCAGTTGTCGCAACTATAACATCCTGCTATTTAGGTGTTTCTTTTGCAAGAACTAGAAAACATTATCCTCACGTTAAACAACATATTTATCGATAATGTGCGAAATTATACGAAAACGTTTAATGTAACAATTGAAAGTGTCCAGGGAAACATCACATTTTCTCACACTCACGACACTCACACAAAAAAAAAACCATAACAATAACAAACATATATCAATGCCATAATCTTGATTGTCAAATAATAGTTTAAAATTTGTCTAAAACTATATCATAATGTATATACATAATACATTGTGTAGAATTCATTACATTTGATAAACGATATGGCGCCCAACAAGGCTTCTGTGAGTCTACTCGCGCTCCGTTTTCATTAACTATTTGAGGGATAAATTGGTGGAAATAAAATCAGATTTTCTTCAAAATAACTATATACGATGCTTATTTCCTGAATATAAATTACAAAATTATGCTAAATGACCAGATTACTCGTATATTACATTTGGATACTCCTAATCTTTTGTGGATCTTTACTATATTTGTTGTAAATATACGAATAAAAGTGTGAATTTACACTGACCTGTCTAGTTCAGCCAATTAGATTAACCGGTGTGATCTTATGGAGAATGTGAATGTTAGCGACCAGCAGACCACATGTTTAGGTCCATTTGAGACGTAGTAATACAGCTTAGTATCTTAACAACTTAATCATGTTTAAAGTACGATGGACTTTCGTATTGATATACCGTCGCCTGGCTAGGAATATTTAGCCCGCCGTCCTTATTCTCGGTCTAGGCTGTGTGGGGGCGGAGTCGCTACCAGAACCCCTGGGCCCGCCCTAACGTTCAATTCGGTTCAAATACAAATATGTAAACAAGCACGTCCTTTGTTTTTTTTGTAATTACACATTTCCGCACCATTCTTAGGATTTAATAGCATTTTGTTGCTAACGCTTTGTGTAATGTTCTTTCACTTTGAGGCCAGTATAAGAGCACTTGGCGCCGGTGGCAAGGTGTCGGAACTTTAAAGAGTGATTAATCAGTGATGTAAATCGACTGTAATTATTACTAAACATTTCGGCCTTTTAATTGATCAAGATACCAGCTTGGGACCGCCCAGGAACATTATTTTTCATAAAAAAAATCGCTGGAGGGCTAAAAAACAAGGTTTATTGTTTGTTAGCTTTCTCTACATTTTTTGGGAGCTGAAAAATAAATAATTATACGATCTAAAATGATTTTGTTAAAGTTCTATGTATTAAAATATGAAAATGTTTCAACAGTTATGAAATTTCTAGTTCCAGATTTAATAAATAGGATGAATTTGCGTTGGAAAATGCTGTATCTTCCTTTAAGAAATTTTGCTGNATAGAATACTCTTATCTGCACTAATAAATTAGTAATGTACATTACTTAATGGTGCACATTTATTTGCATAAATAAATTGGTGCACAATTATATGCATTGCAAAAGTAGCCCACACTCTAGTGCATTTATAAAGTGTTGCATTCTCCGTGCACTAATAGTGGAATACGCACTAATAAAGTGATACAATTTTGTTGGCACTAATAAAGTATATAATGCACATTTATTATGCATTATATTAAATTAACGCACATTTACTTGCATTACTAAGTTGACGGACTCTTGCTCTAATAAAGTGGACATAGTAGAGTCTATACACTAATAAAGTAGAGCAGTTTTGCATTACTAAACTTGTGCACACTTAAATATACTGCAAAAGTAGCTTGTACATAGACACAGTAAGCAGTTCATACTCATATTCAGTAACACAATCAGTAATAAAGTGGTGTAATTCCGTATACACTAATAAAACAATATACATTTTGTATGCGACACTTTATTAATGTAGATTTCTTTGCATTACCACATTTTTTGATCGATAAAGTATACCCTACCAAAATAAATGCGTTAATAAAGTACTACATCCTTGCATGCACTAATAAAGTGTAGTGTCCTTCAACGCATTAATGAAATAGTGCACGGAAACTTCATTTCTATTTCTGGCGTGTGTGAAGAAGTATTTTGACCCCAGACTTGTGCGACATCAACGCTACTTTCGAATTTTGGCATATTTTTTTTACCAGTTTCGTCCAACCGTCCACCGGGCTTAGATAAGGACGTAATTACCCCGCCGCGAACCCCGCTCAGCCCAGGGCAGCGACCACAGACAGTAATTAGCTAATTACATGTATATCATTTACGTACACTGCCGCACTGACATGGTGCGGTGGTTTTTCGGTGTAGGGGATACCGACTCCGAGAATTAGCCGGCCAACTGACGGCCCAGCTGTCTGTCAGTGCCATTGGGGTACAGCTCGTTTATCTCGGAGGAGACGGCCGCAATTATTTCGGACGGCGTTTTCACGTCTGCCGGCGGAACGTACCGAATAACGCGCTTTGCGAATGGAAAGGTGGGTATTTTTTGGTGCATGTTACCAGACTGTAATTTTTTTGAATGAATCGTATATCCAGGGAGATTTTTGGTTTTTTGGCTTTCAAATATCACTAGAAATGAAAATTTTTCTATGCGCATAAAAAAAAACGTGGGTTTAACTTTTGTCGGCACAATATGTTAAAAAAATTCGAAAAATGTCGTGTTTTTCTTCTTTTTTAATTATGTATCTTTTCAAGAGTTGATTTTAGGCGAAAATGGAAGAGGAAAAAAATGTTTGTAATTAATTTTTTTACAAAATATGACTAGTTACAAATCGAATGAATCATGATTATTATTGTAAAAATCGAAAAAATCGCCAAAAATGTGGTTAAAAAACATTACATTTTAGGGATTTTCTTTGGGGTCTTGGAATTGGGCATAGGGCCTTCATACTTGGCTCAAGAAAACTTCATGTTATGTAGAATCATCACACCAAATTTCATCAAAATCGGTTCGATAGATTTTGCATAATAATTTTGCAATCCAGATTTTGAAAAAAAATTTCAAATTTTCAAAATTTTGCACAGCAAAAACCAAGTGTCTTTGATAGTTGAAAATTTAATCACATATAGAAGGGCTCGCAAGCTTTCAAACGTTTTTTGAAAAATTCGAATTCGTCAATTAGGAGAGCTCTGGCATTTGAAAATAAGCAAATTATTTTTTTTAATCGCAGACATTTTTAAGCGCGTCGCGATTTTGAACTCGCCGATTCAATTTCGAGCAGGCCGAAGCGGCTGCGCTCTCTACTTCCCCTACCACCACCACCTGTACTATTTTCTTGAATTTCTCGCTTGCATAAATAACTTTAAACGCGTTTTAAAGTAGGTTGCCAATGAAGAAAAGTATTGCAAACTTAGACCTGGTAAGTACTCGGAATACCAAAGGCATTTTTCGAAAAATTAGCTGGGATGTACGTTTAGTGTAAATGACGGTTAATTTTGATCGGCTATAACTACGTAATTAATTGACCAATCGATCTGTTTTCTTTTCCTAAAGAAACGTCTTTCCAAGAACTTTTAAAACCTATTTTAAAAAAATTGATTTGGTTGAATATTCAAAAAGTTATTCTAATTGTTTATTGAAAGTACAAAAATTCGATCAATGTTTAAACAAGCGTCAGAGCTCTCCTAATTGACCGATTCGAATTTTTCAAAAAGCGTTTGAAAGCTTGAGAGCCCTTCTATATGTGGTTAAATTTTTAAGTATCTAAAGGCCTTGGTTTTTGCTGTGCAAAATTTTGAAAATTTGCAATTTTTTTTTGGAAATTTGGTGTGATGATTCTACATAACATTAAGTTTTCTTGAGCCAAGTATGAAGGTCCTATGCCCAATTTAAATACCCCAAAAAAAATCCCTAAAAAATATTTTTTTAACCCCATTTTTGGCGATTTTTTCGATTTCTACAATAATAATCATGATTCATTCGATTTGCAACTAGTCATATTTTGTAAAAAATTTAATAACAAACTTTTTTCCTCTTCCATTTTCGCATAAAATCAACTGTTGAAAATATATACAGGGTGTATCTAAATAACCCCGAAAAAATTCAAGGGGCGATTCTCCGATGAAAATTAATAGGGGTCTTTGGTATAAAATTTTTTGAAAAAACCCTCCCCTGAAAAGTTACGCCCCTCCTAAAATTACAAAAAAAAATTGTTTTTCTTTTTTATCTTCCACGTACATCAAGCTAAAGAAACCAAACTTGGTGAACATTATCTGTCAATAAAACTACACTTTTTGAATTTTTTTCAACCCTGAACTATTTTTGTAAGGGGTTGAANCAAGCACGTCCTTTGTTTTTTTTGTAATTACACATTTCCGCACCATTCTTAGGATTTAATAGCATTTTGTTGCTAACGCTTTGTGTAATGTTCTTTCACTTTGAGGCCAGTATAAGAGCACTTGGCGCCGGTGGCAAGGTGTCGGAACTTTAAAGAGTGATTAATCAGTGATGTAAATCGACTGTAATTATTACTAAACATTTCGGCCTTTTAATTGATCAAGATACCAGCTTGGGACCGCCCAGGAACATTATTTTTCATAAAAAAAATCGCTGGAGGGCTAAAAAACAAGGTTTATTGTTTGTTAGCTTTCTCTACATTTTTTGGGAGCTGAAAAATAAATAATTATACGATCTAAAATGATTTTGTTAAAGTTCTATGTATTAAAATATGAAAATGTTTCAACAGTTATGAAATTTCTAGTTCCAGATTTAAGAAATTTTGCTGACTTTGAAAAAGGCCACCCAAAACTAAAAACCACGTGAGACCCTGTTTGCGGGGTAATTAATAATAAAAACTTAATTTGTGTAAGCAGTAGTGAGGTAAAAATCCATTAATTATGAAGAACTTACAAAGTTATTAATTAAAAATTGACACGGTGGGTTTGACAGTGAAAATTAATGATTCTAGTAGTATTTTGGCATCTTTGTCCAATCGGGGAGCCGTCTAGCATCATTTGTCATTTCGGGTGCTTAAATAGAGAGCTCAAATTAGGTAATTTAATAGTAGCGAAAGCTAGAACAAACATTAGAAATATTAGACGGGAATATACGGTAAATTATGTTTTTATTGAGTAAATGCAACCAAATCATCATTACATATGCTAAGTCAGTGCTAGACATCTTAATTTAATCAAAAACGACATACAACAGCAACAAATTTAAACCGCAAATGATTCACACGAAAGGAAAAGCCTATTTCACGCCTGTCTATACAGCCTATGTATTAATTGTACGGAAATTTCTGTAGAAAATCTACGACATGTTGGGATTTTATCCTTTTTTTCAGTGTATCCGTGGTTACCGCATCTGTCGGCATCGAAAAACAGCCCTAATCTAATAAATTCACCTCTGCGACACAGAACAGCGCGCAGCCAGATCCGACGCGCGATAAGCGACATAAAATATGCAGTACTACGCGAAATTTAATTAAAAATATATGCCCCCTCCCTTCCCCATGCCCGGGGAGCCTTCCGAGGGCAATTTTAATAATTTACACCGCGGCAAAAGTACACACCTATATTTTCTTGATGAAAAACTAATTTATTATATTCCTCTTCTAATTGAGGGTTGTTGTTGTTGAGTAGAATTTAATAACCACCTTCGGGTCTGCGGGGTGAGACTAAGGGATGATTATTTTCGTATTTGCGGAATGGTTCTGTGAACGTCGAAAAGGGGGTGATGTATTGTGCGGTAGGTGATAGGCGTGTAAAGTATTTAAAACAGCAAATTTTTCGCTGGTAATTAGTGGAATTGACTTTTTATTAACCCCCTAAAACCTGGAAGTTGCGTCACTGGAAGTCGGGTCACACGAACTCCAATGAAATCATGAAGTAGTCTAAACGCAACATTGATATATTTGTGTGGATTTGTTATTTTCGGAGACGGTAATTTCCTGTTCAATATCTTTTTAATACCTATAAACATGAGGTGTTCCGCAAGGGTCTACTCTTGGTCCATTATTATTTATTGCATTTACTAATGACTTCACGCTGATTTGGATGTAATGGTTCTTATATATGCCACTGATATTAAGAGATTACATCTAACTAAGATTGTTTTGTGGTTCGTTTGAAATAGACTGCTCCTAAATGTTAGTAATTGCCATTTCCGATCTAAAAATGTGTGCAATATCTGTAATTTTGTAAAGATTATTAAAAAATAATAAAGTTTTCATCCGTTGTTGTTCCATCTCTGTAAAAAGTCTCATATATGATGTTAATAATGTAAAACGGCTATATAATTACGCATGAAATATATGGCGATGCTTCCCAGGCGTGCCACTCGAAGCGTTTCAGTTTTTCGGCCACCCAGTACGAGGAAACAAGGCGACATCGTCGAGATTCCGAAATAAATACCTAGATCGTTCCTAAGACATTAGGGCTACGTCATTATCGCTATGAAAAAGGCCATTAGAATCCGGAATCTAACGGGGCAAATGCCTCTAGAAGACGTTTGATGGATGTTTTTTCCAGCGCGGAGGATTTTTATTGTAGCTTTATGAATATTTATCAGAAGATAATCGTAGGGTTCTTATCAGTTATAGAGGAATTATGATTGTGCTACTTTTGATTCGGACATACAATCCACGGACAGAATTTGCGAAGAAATTCACATGAAATATAAATTTTGTTGATCTATGAAACTATTGCACCATGATAGCATATAATGACCATTTAGGGGAATGTATGTACTTTATCACTATACACTGGACGCAAGGGTGTCACCATGCCGAAATGGGTAAGGGAAATACAAAAAAACTGCCTTCTCGCTCAACTAGGGACGATACGAGTATGTTAGAATACCTTTTGGCCTGCGGAACGCACCATCTGCTTTGTATAGAGTAATGGATAACGTCCTAAAGAAATATCTTTACAAATTTTGTTTCAGTTACATGGACGACGTCAAAATGTTTTCCAAATCGTCACATAATCATCTAATTCACATTAGACAATTTTTTTCAAATTTTAGGCTTTTAATCTTCAGGTATAGCTGGATAAATCATAACAAGTTGCTTTTCTAGGTCATATCCTAACTGTAGAGGGTATAAAACCGAATTCTGCCAAAATTATACCGACCAATGATACCCATTGCCAAAGTCCACGAAGGAAATAAAGTTTTCCCTTGATCTAGTAGGCAATAGTATCTACCAGTGGCGACTCGTGACATTATGAATAGGTGAGGCTCGTGGCTTTTTTACTAGGTAGGGTAAGACAGAAAAAAAGCGCCGCAGGCAAAAATGTTTAAATTTTCAAGGTCAAACGAAAATCTGGAAATTTTTAGTTGCATTTACAATATTATAAAAAAAACTGATGTTCACGAGCAGGATTTTCATTCAGATTTTATAAAAAATAATACGCAACTATTTGGATATTTTATTAATCTGCTCTCAAATAATAATAGGAATAAATTTCCAAGTCATTTTTTATTATGGAGGTCTTCGCCAATAGCCCTACCATAACCGTAAATTAAAAAATCATGTTATTAATATTTACAATAAAATTAAGTAACAAAAAAAAAGTGATATCTTTACTTTATAATTAACAAAATTGTTCGTATTTGGTTTATGAATATTAAAAAATATGAAAAAATATAAAAACAAATTTTCATAAGGTAGCTAACTTATCTATTTACATATAAAACAACGCCGCCAGCTTTTCATTTGCCTTCACTTTTAACAAAATATTTAAAAAAAATAGTGAATGTTTTTATAAAACATCTCTCATTTCTGTGGTGTGTTTTATGTTTTTTTTTATAAAACAGGTTTACTCGTCCTTCATTTTTTGTAAATTTACTTATATTGTTTTCATAAAACTGAGGATCGGCACTAAGACAATAGCTCTCTTTCTTCTTTTGTATGGTATTTTAAAACCATTTTAAATTCCTTGTATAATATTTCTATCGTTTTTTGAACTTCTAAATCACAAAATTGTTCGTCTCTGTACAAAACATTAAGATCGTTTTTCAACTTATCTATTTCAAAAACGTTTGGATACATTTGTAATAAACATTCAAAAGATTTTTCCGGAAATTTGTTTGCATATTCGGGAAATTTTGAAGAAGCTATTAAAGCAAAAAAATTTAAATCATGTAAATTCTCAAAGCGAGGGGGAATTAAGGGGAAATATATTTCGAAAATATTTCTAACTTGTCGCAACTTTTGCTCCTTTTACTTGTTAGTCCAGTAATATTTTTCGCGTAATTGAAAATATTTTTAATTTTTTTTTCGTTTCTTAATTCAGAAATTCTTTGACTAGTGGTTTTAATTTGTTTAGACCAATAGTTTACGTCATTACGTTTTGAAAAAGGTGTTTCAAGAGATAAAACAATATTGTGAGATAGTTTCATTATTAGCTACCTATGTAGGCATTTGATAATATAATAAGTATCTATTAAATTATGTTAAATTTAGTCTTACTTTGTTTTGTGGTAAGGCAGTTGTTTTTTATTTACTTTAAGTCAATACCTGCCTTGTCCTTATCCTTAAAGCCTTTGTACTATCCCTCACATTGACATCAGACACTACCCGCGTACTATACGACGCGTACAGTAACCACGAACTGACGCTACAACACAAGTACAAGCAGCTTTGAACCGGCCTCAGGTTTTGATTTTACATTTATTTTAAAATCAAAAGTAGAAATGTCATTGATACTACTGCTATTATTACAAACTGTTATTATTCGATTTGTGATTCATTGTTGAATGACTGTACTGGCTTTTTCTGGATTACCTAAAATCCGCTCTCTATCCCACGAACAACACCGAATAAACTTATTTTAAATTACATATAATTGCATGTTCGCTTTGATACAGCGCTGGTTCCTAGAAATTTTCGTAAAGTATTGCGCAACACCGCCAAACTTGTCGTTATTAAAGATAATAATTATAATTATTTCATTACGGACCCGGCTAAATTGTTTACTAATATTCTTTTAATTTTTTTTCGTTTGATTGTGCACAGCTTCGACTAACGTCCTACATACACCGTAATAATACACGGATTTTTTTTGTTTCTCTCGCAAAAACATATAATTTGCGTCTGGCAACTCGGCTTTCTCTAAGGTGACGTGATTCGGAGGAGGTAATTTGAGTTACAGTCGTTGATATCCTAAACGTTACGGAAAAAAAAATTGGAATAAGGAAATAATTCTTCACTTTAGCCGCTTGTTTGTCGAAAAATAACACTAAAATAAAAAAACAAGTATGTAATAACGTTTGCCTCAGGCTCTAAAACGTTTTCTCGCTTACAAAGGTTTGTTTTACGTTTTGGAAGACGGTTCAAATCCATTATTACGCCTGTAAAGAAATAAGAAGGACGTTTCCTTAAAAAGTATCTTATTCCCTTCAATATTCATGAGCGCAGGAACGATTCTTTTCGTTTACTTTCGACTATCGAACGTATTCCTTTCCGTCCGTATTGTATACGGCTTGGCAGGGTAATTATATGTTTTAGTAGACTACGGTACGGCAAAAAGTCGGAATTTAACTTGTACAACAAAGCGGTCTCCGTGTACTCCGTATGTCACTCGCTTATTTTCTTCGGTAATCGTCATTGTTGAGAAACCGAACTACTTATTACAGTAGAAGCTACGAAACGTTCATACATTGTCGTTTGTTTGCTGGACTGAGAACTAGCCCGGTCAAAATAGACATTTCAAATAATGAAAATTCCGACATAGCTAAACTCTGGTGGAGACTTGGGTACACCATTAGAAATAAAGTGTCAAAAGTCCCCATCGATCCCATGTGTGCTAAAAAAGTTATTCGGAGTCAAAGGACAAAATTTGAGGTTTTTTGGATTTTTTTCGAAAACGGTATGTTTTATCAAAAAAGTAGCCCTAACAAAAATTATAGATCTCAAAATTATTTGAGATATCGCGATTTTAATAATTGAAGGAGTCACGTTTTACATGATATGCACACATTTCCACACCACCTGTGAGGTAGTGTACTTTGGCGCGTTTTTTTAACATGGTTTCCCCGGTAGGGCCACTCCATGAACTGTTATGATGGAATTTTCAGGGACAATACTGTTTTAACTACATGATGATTATTGATATTGATATTGGTTATTGGCTTTATATGTAGTTCTGATTTCTTTTAATATTTTAATCTGATTCATACTCTTCAAAGTCGACTTTAACAGTCATGTCTTCTTCGATTTCTTCTTATTCCTCTTCTTCTTGTTCAAACGAATCAGCTGTATCTTCATCGAAATCACATGAATCTTCATCTGTTGTATTTAGTTGGACATTTGAGCAAGACTGACTATGACAATTAGTACACGCTGGAGAACACAGTATACTCTTCTACAGCCACATTTAGCACTACAACCTTCTTTGTAATTGCAAAAAATAGTGTTTAAGATTTTTTCCGGAGCAGGTGGGAGTAAAGTTTGAATCGGTTCTGTTAATTTCCAACCCCAGTCTTCTAGGTTCAGTTGATTGCCTAGCCATGTCTGAACTTGATACACACACGACACTCGATACAAGTATTGATTAGCAGAAGCCTATGTTGGAGGAAGACAAGATAATTGTACTTGTTCCTTGTTTCGTGTATTTTTTACAAAAGTTTTTACAATAGAGTAGCCAGATGTTATTCAAGGCCATGCGGGTAGAAGGGATTGACTAAGGGACTGAGTTTCATTTGAGTGATTCTCAGAATAGTATAGTTATACATATAAGAGACACAAATAGTCATATTTACTTGTATTAAGTGCCTCACTATGTATATACGTATATATGTGCATCATGTAGAACGTGACTCGGTCAACTTTTAGAATCGCAATATCTCAGGAATGGTGATTCTTCAAAAAAAATATAAGAACTATATCTGTAGATAATTATAAAATCTATAATTTTTGTCCTGGCTACTTTTTTGATAAAACTTACCGTTTTCGAAAAAAATCCAAAAAACCTCAAAATTTGACCTTTCACCCCGAATTACTTTTTTAGCACACGAGATCGATGGGGACCTTTGATACTTTATTTCTAATGGTGTACCCAAGGTATCCACCAAAATTTAGCTCTGTCGGAATTTTCGTTATTCGACCACTATTTTTATGACTAATTTGACCGGACTAT
>NW_019417028.1:4439343-4441120 GCF_000390285.2 Anoplophora glabripennis
ACACCTGATAATAGCACACCTGATAATAGCAAAAAGTTGATTTTAGCATCAAATCGTAGAGCTCCATGTGTAATACAACGTACGAAAATTTTATTAAAATATACAGGGTGGTTTCAAAGTTAATTTCTAGGTACCCCTTTGACCCCCCATAACTCCGTTAGGGGGCACATTAGGAAAAAAAAATTATAGTAAGGACTAGTTTTATTTTGACCTCCCCTATACACTCCCGAGAGATTAGGAGGTACTTACCGGACACCATGTATACGTTGCATATATGTGCATATGATGTAGAAGGTGACTCCTTCAACTTTTAGAATCGCGATATCTCAGGAATGGTCGTTCTTAGAAAAAAAAGTATAAGAACCATTTTCGTAGACCATTTTCAGATCTATAATTTTTGTCAGAATTACTTTTTTGATAAAACTTACCGCTTTCGAAAAAAATCCAAAAAACCTCAAATTTTGACCCTTGACTCCGAATAACTTATTTAGCACACATGGGATCGGTGGGGCTTTTGTCACTTTATTTCTAATGGTGTACCCAAGATCTCCACCAAAATTTAGCTCTGTCGGAATTTTTATTATTTGACCACTATTTTTATGACTAATTTGACCGGACTAAACGGCATTCAACTGGTTTGTAACATAAGTTTTCTTCAATCCACATCCTAAATCCACGTCTTTTTAATCTTGGAGTGATCCTAAAGATGAGTAAAATCGCAACATGACCTTAACATTTCCACACCACGACCTCATACAGACATACATTTATTAGTACAACAATGATTTGCATTGCTTAGCGAGCACTCATCTGGTAAGAGCCTCGAATACTATTACTTAGCTTTAAATGTTCACGAAAACCTTATATTTAACAGCGCCGAAACATGCGATACGATCACGACTTCGCAATGCTCTGTAACCTTACTAGAAAGTGAAATAACCATTTAAATAAAACCGGTAATCTTACGGCGCTGGATAACGTACAGTAGGTAATGTCTAACATTTAAAAGGCTAACCTTATCATTAGAACGGCCTCTTAAAATTACACCGACGAATTATAAACAAATTTGGACGATCTTTAAAAAAATGTTAAAGAGTCCCCCTAACTCTTTTGTAATGACGGGCTGCGGCCTGCCATTAGTCTGGCGAGCCCCATATGATCTATGCAATGCGATGAATATGTATTAAAACTAGCTGGTTTCACAATATTTTACCAGCGCGGCGAGTTTTTGCTTTGTTTGTCGATCTCTAATTCTTTATATCGCGAAGATTATAGGTACCTTTCAAACTATACGTTTCTGGTTTTTGTGAAGGAATTGATAAAATAAAAGTCGAGGTTAATAGTGAGAGGGGGGGGGGGAGAAATGGTGACTTGTGTGTTACTGTTCTTACTGCCGATTGAAGTCTCCATCAAGTGAAATTATTTGATAATAGAGGGCGAAACATGTACTGGAAAAATTAATTGTAAGCCAAAAGTTTCATGTAAACAAATATCTGGAAATCTTGAATAAAGAATATACAAGGTGTGAAAGCTACACTGAAAAAAAGTATTTGGATCAAATGAGTATAGTTTTAAATGGAAATTTTTGCCGTAAATGTTATTTTATTCTATTCAAATGTATAATACTTTCGTCAAACTATGTGAAATATTTGCTGTAATCTGTAATTTTTCTTAGAATTTATATTATTTGTAAATATGTATAATTTAATTCAAATCTTTTATAGTTTTGAAATATATTATCTCGGACTTTAGCTACAATATCTCTTACAGTTCATCA